>NW_008705311.1:885728-1007899 GCF_000326865.2 Helobdella robusta | reverse complement strand
TTTATCGGTCGATATTTTGTTATATTTGTTTGTTTAAAATACGAATTTTTTAAAAATTGACGTTTTTAAAATTTTAATTTAATTTCATAAGTAAAAATTTTTTAACTTGATCGAATAGTGTAAAAAAAGAGTGACTATAGCTCAATCCTAGTAAGCCAACCTTCGGCTTCAGTAAGCCACCGGGTTTCACCGGAGCAAACGCAATTTTTATATTCAAATTAACAAAAATAATTTAATAATACATAATTCTATTAAATGAAATTAATTAAAATTACTACAATGTTTAAAGCATATTAAGTCAAGTAAATATTTCATATAGCTTATTCGTTAAAATCAATGCTATTTCGTAAGCCAACAATCCAAGCATGACAAATAGCCCTACCGATTGTTCGAATTGATCGATTATTCTAGTTTTGTGCGTTAGAGGCTTTTTAATCGCCGGATTTTATAAAAATTTTCTATGCTATTTATATTTGAATTAATAAAAATATTATGCCCATTTGTGAAGAAATGATTTGGTTTGCGTGTAGTATTTGAATTGTAATATAGTGTTCAAAACACGAGTTCATATTACTCAATAAATACTGAAGGAAGATATAATAATATAACGACTCTTTAATGGCTCTCCATCAATCTAACGTTTAGTTCACATTAACTTAAATTGCCATTCGCGTTTTTTAGCTTAAAGAAGCACTACCTAATTTTTGTTTGATCTGGTTTCTAGAAAAATCTTTCAAACAAAATGTTTGCTTTAAGAGAAATTATTTCGGAGTTTGAATTAGACGAAGTTTATTTTAAAAAAATTGGTAGGAGTTTGAGAGATTGGGGATTATGCCCCAACTGCATTTTGAGGTTCATATTTGTGAAAAATCAGAATATTTATCAAATTATTAATGCTGCCGAACTTAACAAATGGATGGATGATTTGGTAGACAATGATAATAAAGGTTTGACCATTGATAATTTTGATAAGCCGGTTGAGAGAGGGACAGAAGTTTGTTGTCGAGCCTGTTTGGGCATCCTTCAGAAATCATTTTGTTTTTCTAATTCAAATTTTATATCCAAAGTCGTTGACATGGTTAATAAACAGAACTTTGAATTTATTGACTTTTATTGTGCTTTATCATTGCCAGTCAGTTTGTTGATCAGAGAGCATAGTGTGTATGTTGCATTAAATGAATTGTATCCTGAGGTCTATCAGGCAGATGCTTCAAATAACATTAACAACAGCAGTAGCTGCAACAGAAACAACTATGTTAATGACAGGTACAGCATTGCAGCTGTCAGAGAAGTGTGGAAATGGCTGAATGGTCCTGAATTATCTCGACAACTCGACCGACCATTTAACCAGAAAAGTCCTTTTGAAATTCAGATTCATTTTGAATATAAAAATGATAACAGAGAATGTTCATTTCTCAAAGATCTGTCACCCAAAGATTTTCAAAAAAGAAAAAATTCTGGTTCAGCTTTTAACAGAAACAACATAACAAAGATATTGAAAGACACAAAGTGTAAAGATTTTAAAAAATTTTGTAAAGTGCCCATGAGTATTCCATTGATTGGTTGTCATTGTGAGGTGGTTGTGTGCTCCAATCAATCCGTGTTTGTTGCTGGCAGGTACAACAAATACAGGCAAGTAACAAATTGTTCTTCAGTTAATTCATTATCTTTCTCATTATCACTACTAAATGATATGGCGATTTATCATATTCACGGTGTCAAAAATATTTTAGATTATTTTTATTATTTACCATTTCATTTATTTTATTTTATATATTATCATTTCTGAAATTTATATTGTTATATTCATCACAGTCGAACACTCAGTCAAACTCCGTGGTTTGTTGATGGCATCAAAAAGTTTGAAAACTCTGTTGAGGAAATCATCTGTAAGCCAATAGCTGAACAATTATTTGGATCAAGAGATTATAAATTTTCATCATCTGGTCGTGAAGATGTCGATGTCAGAATGTTAGGCAGAGGCAGGCCATTTCTAATCGAAGTTATCAATCCAAGAAAGATCAGTGTTTCTGATGAAGAATTTCAGAAGATAGAAATGTTTATCAATGGGGGGTCCAGAGATGTTTTTATCAGGGATGTACAAGTAAGCTTGCTTTGGTCATATTTTTTTATTTTATTATTTATTGTTTCAAATATTTACTAATAAATATAAAATGTTAATTTTTATTCAAAATGCAGATGGTAAACAAAGAGGAGACTCACCATTTGAAAGAAGGCGAGCAGGAAAAATTGAAAATATACAAAGCTCTGTGCATAATGAAAGGTAGTATCTGTGACGACCAACTCATCAATATAAACAAGTTGAAGGACATTGAACTGCAGCAAAAGACGCCAATAAGAGTCCTACACAGGCGACCACTGGCAACCAGGACCAGAACAGTGCATGAGTTAAAAATAGATCTCATTAATATTCATAGGTTTGAAGAGTTAGATGACTCAGATGTTTTTAAAGTAAATACTTCTGTAGAGGATTTGAAGCCAGTTTTAAATTCTGATGTTATAAGTTTATTTGTTTTGCATTTAACAACTCAAGCAGGAACATACGTTAAAGAATTTGTGCATGGGGATTTTAGTCGCACCATGCCTAATTTAAGTACGTTGTTAGGGTGCGAATGCGATATACTGCAGTTAGATGTGGCAGATGTCTTGTTGAATTGGCCACCTTCTTTAAGTAGATAAGTGCTTTGTTATTCATGAATGATGTAATATACCTGCGTGTTTTTGGATATTTCTTTAATATTATTTTGTTTTGGGTATTATTTAAGCTTTCATACTTTTCAGTAATAAAATAGAGATAATTTTTATTGGTCCACTACAATCAATTTTCATACATCAAGTGGAGTCAGTCAGTGCTGTAAAGTAAAAAGTTATTCTTTAAAATGTAGGAAATAGAATTGATGTTCTATATAATATATGAATAAAATACATAGGTTCGCGTTTAAAATTCACACAGTAAAATTCACAATACTTAATCATCATTCATTCATCGATAAAAACCATGTAAATAAAATTTGGGAAAGTGTGTAAAAATCGTATATGATTAAATAATGTATATCCGGAAATATGACAAAAAATAAATTAAGATTTGTAGTGTATGCTATTAAAAAATTTAGTAAATTAGACATCGTCCTAGCGTCACTTGTTCATGAAACGAACATTTCCTTTATGAATTGGTCTTGCAACGAAAAGTAGTAGAGTTTCGTGCATGCACCGAGCAGAGTTGGAAATGTGATTCAAATAACAAGTTGGCTGCGTGCATGCTTTCGAAGCATCATATAATCAGCTCCTGATCGACAAATCCTCCGGGAGCGAATTTGGCGACGAGTTTCCTGATCTCGCTATAGTACATCATGAAAAGAGCAAATGGCATCGGACATATCCACCAAGACCAGCTTTTAATCATGGGTGAGTTTGTTACGAATGAATGGATGGATGATGAATGAATGAGTGAATGATGAATAAATGGATTGATATGGTACATTAAAGTATGATGACACGAATGTATGTACGACGTTACAATTATAATTTAATTAGGTGGCAGAACAGAAGAAAATTTTTAGAGCGAAACTAACTGAATTGGGTAGAAAGCCAGTGCCTCCTGCAGACCGGGACAATAACAGAGGAACAAGCAAAGCCCTATCTCCAAGTACAATCCGATAATCAGCTGTTTGTTACTGCAGAAAGAAAGTATTAACTTTTTCAGTCGTATTGGCATCAACTGCACATGATATAAACGACTGTCAAGTTTCATGTTATCGCTGGTTTATCAACACCGTCATCGTCGTCATCATCTTTATTATGGACTAAAGTTCCAACCAATTTACTTAAAATGAACAAAAAATGAATGAATGGATTAACGAATGAATGAATGAATGAACTTATGAATGAAATGAACAAGCGAACGTACACCATGCCCTGCTGAAACAATGAGTTTCTTCTGGTTTTGCAAACCATCAAGTTGAACATCTGGCCAATGACGATTGACATGAAATAGACAGAATATCCGGTGTACTGCAGGATGCAACGCTGGGCGTACGTCTGCCAGTATATACATGCATTATTTGTTCATCATGAGTAATATTATGTTCAATGGAGACTTACCCATTCCTGTCCATAGGAGTCAACGAAATTGTTGTTGGCTGGATTTTCCCACTCAGCTCGTGCTCCGACCACGAGACTTGGATGGAAGCCACTCTGTGCGTAGAGAACAAACCAGGCGAACATGCATCCAAGTGCTTCAACGATGCCATTCTCAAGTCCTGCCACACTTATCAATCTGTCCAACAAATAATATTTTTAAAATTTTCATTCTCTATTATTCATTAGTTTGTATGCTTTTTTTGTATTAATCCAGTTAACACTATTTTCCAACATAGTTTTCAAACATAAATTGAGGTTTGTTGAACATTTCGTTTAATTGAAATGATGGTTGCCGTCCAAACCAAGAAAAAAGTACGAACACATCGTTGACAAGTTTGTCATTGAGGTTTCGCGGTGCTCTCAGCATGATGTCATTCTCAGGTTTCTCGTAGGCCAACGTGATGGCGGGGATGATGTCTGTGCCCAGATCGATGAAGAGGATCGTGATGGTTCCTAGTCCTGCTCACATACCGACATTTAAAGTTTATTTGCATGTACAAATTTTGAACAATTCTTTATTAGCAACCAGTATTTGATTGACAATTTGAATGAACATAAAACATACCTAAAGGTATACTTAGAACGATGTACATCAAGAAAGGAACCATTTCAGGAACCATGTGAGTCAACGTGTATGAAATTGTTTTCTTTAAATTATCAAATATCAATCTTCCCTCTTCTATCCCTGTTACTATGGAAGCGAAGTTGTCGTCAAGGAGAACCATGTTGGCTGCTTGTTTGCTGACGTCACTTCCTGTTATGCCCATGGCTATTCCTGATTTGTTGAAAACAATATTTTATATCAAATTACTTTTTCTGTGTTCATTTTATTATAAAAACCATTAGGCGGCGCGATGGTGTAATGGCTAAGGTGCCTGGCATTGTTGATGCAGTGTCCGGGTTCGAATGCAAAAAGATCCCCGTTTATCACATGCAAAAGTGGTGATGCGTTGATTCACGTGTATTTATGCACCGTGTGCTTGTTGTAATGATGATAATGCGCCTCAGTCGCTTGCCATGGCGCTATATAAAATGACATTATTATTATCATCAGAAACTACAATGGTATATTTAAAGGTACCAACCGATATTTGCCTTCTTAAGAGCGGGTGAATCATTGACACCGTCCCCTGTGACAGCCACAATGTGGCCCAACCTCTGACAGCCTTCAACAATTATCAACTTCTGTTGCGGGGATGTGCGTGCAAAGACAATTTCCGTGTGGTTCATGAGGATGTCATCCAACATTTCATTTGACATTTCCTTCAATTGACCTCCGTGAACTACACATGCCTTAGCAGTTCTGAATTTTTTTTTAAATTTAACAGTTTTATGTCATCATCATTATTATGACCGCTACTATAATCATCATTGCCGTCATCGAACCTTGGGTTCACTTGGTCAACTGGAACGCCCCTTCTCTTTGCAATGTCTTCCACTGTTTCGTTACCCTGAGAAATGATGCCCACCATTTGTGCAATGGCTTTTGCCGTGATTGGATGGTCGCCAGTCACCATTATCACCTGAGTGGTTGTTTTGAAAAAGAATATTTTTTTATCTTTGTCTGATTAGCTTGTTTACACAAATCATTCATTAATTACCTTGATTCCAGCTTGTCTGCATTTGAGGACGGCGTCAGGGACACTGGACCTCGGTGGATCTATCATGGCCATCAAACCCACAAAGCATAACCCTTGCAATGGAAAGTTTGGACTGTCGGTATCGAAACTAAAACCAATTGGATATTCATCTTTCGGAAGAATGTAGTGAGCGAATCCCAAAACTCTTTCACCGAGTCCTCCTAACTCGTCATATGCCAGTTGAAATGCCTTTTGAAGTTCTTCGTTGATCGGAAGGTCGTTCCCCTTATAAAGAAGAGTGGAACATCGTTCCCATATCCTCTCCGGAGCTCCCTTCATTAACATCACGTTGTTTGATTCGTTGTTTATCAGGACTTCGTGGATGGAAATCTAGCGGTTAAACATTACAGATTATGTTCGAGTTTATTTTACTAATGTTATATTTTTGGGTTTATTGCAATATTCGCGTAATGCTGTCGTGAACTCGCCTTTATATGTATGTTTTTTATCATAAAGATACACAACTATGGCCACCCTAGGGCCATCCTTAGTGATCGTTAGTGACAAGGGTCACCTAGGGTATACATCTAGGGCCATCCTTAGTGACAAATCAGTTAGGGTAAATCTATATATAGGTATGTTTTTTGTATTGTGTCTTTATTTTAGATTTACATCTTTATGTATGTATGTTTTTTGTATTGTGTGTTTGTCTTGGAAAATCTAACCTATTTATTTCAGAATGCTTCATGAAACAACTTGATAACATTAGAAAACAAAGCCACCTGATACTTGTTTGTTGAATTGAAAGGTATTTCCGCAACTTTTTTGTTCTGTGCCCTGAACTGGCTGACATTCCCAATCGATAGCTCGCAACATTTCAGGAGTGCAGACTCTGACGCATCACCATTGCACTCTCTGGACAGTCAATTGTTGAGACGAATGTTCATTTTGAATGTTATCACCAATTTATTATCTATCATTTTCATCAACTTTATTATTCGTTATGGCAATTCAATTATCAGTCTCACCTTCTCAGTATAGACACTGTTTCTTGCCCCTTTTTGAACTCCGCTCTGTTGCAAAGCATGGCTACTCGTGACAGGGCCACCCACGTAGGCATGTCCTGAGTGTAAAGGGCGCCTGGTTGGTGGCGAGGGATTGAAGACAAATTTTAAATTAATTAACCATTGCATTCAAGAATGTATACATTGCTTAAATCACATTACCAACCATTTTAAAAACGAAAAGGCAGAATCAAATTGAAGCCATAAAGTTAAAGAAAGGAAATTTTCAACTGACCATCCTGCCTCTCAGTAACATCAGCTTCGAAAATGTTGTTGTCGAACCACATGTGAGCTACTGTCATACGATTCTGCGTTAACGTCCCTGAATAATAGCATGCAATTAGAAATAACGTAAGTAATTGTAAATGCTCTGTGTGTTAGTAAGTCTGAATGGTTTTATACGAAATTTAGTCATTGAACTATCATCGGTTTGAAAATCAATCTTCCAACAAACCTGTCTTATCACTACAAATTGCTGAACACGATCCCAACGTTTCAACGCATTCCAAGTTCTTCACCAGGCAATTTTTTACTGCCATCCTCTTGGCCGTCAATGTTAACATTACCTGGCCATAGTTAAATGTGGTATGTCGATAAATTGGTTAGTCATCTACATTATTATTAGTTTAACGACATAATCCAAATTGCATAAATTTTAACAGTTAAAACGTGCAGTAGAAACACGAAGGAGGTACATAACGCGTGAGCAAATTGGCACAAAAGAAACCGCAGCAACAGAGAACAACGTAGTCGTACTCACACAGACAGTAGACAGCAATCCTTCGGGAACATTGGCCACAATGATGCCGATGAGGAATCCAATGGCATTCAACCAATTGTATCCGAAACTGAGAGCGATGATGAAGAAGATGAGAGCGACTGTCACTGCAATGGCGATGATGAGGTGCACGAAGTAAGCCATCTCCTTGCTCAATGTTGTCTCGGAGTCACCGAGTCCCGATGTTAAGTTGGCTATCCTGCCCATCACCGTCTCATCCGCGATTCGTATTACTATACCTCGTGCCGTGCCTGTGTTGTTGATGTCGTTGTAGTTGTTGTTGATGTAGTAGTTGTTGTTTTGATGGTAATGTTGTTGTTTGATAGAAGAAGATAATAATAATGCTAATTACAGTGACAATAGCAACATTAAAAACTCGTGTTACCATAATTAATTACAACTTTGTTCTTACGAATTCATTGAATGTAATGGAAGCATCATCGCATGAACGGTTTGCTTTAAACACTTGCATACTGCCGTCACACGCACACAGATGATGAACCTACCTTCGACAACATTCGTCGAGAAGAATGCCAAATTTTTGGTTTCAAGTGGATTTTCGTGCGTGAACTCTGTGTTCCTACCCTGCGGCTCCGACTCTCCAGTCAATGAAGAGTTGTCCACCTACCAACGTGGAAGTTCATTGAACAAATGTTCAACACAAATAATAATCACTCCAATCTAAATTTATCAATGCTTTTGTTTATTAGAATGGTTATATACAATCTATATGACACTTATTGAAATGAAACAGTTGGACTTTACAAAACGTTTCAACACGAGCCGACCTTGCAGGAAGAAGACTGGATAATGCGAACGTCGGCTGGCACTCGATCGCCAAACTTGATGTCCACCACATCTCCAAGGACCAACTTTTCTGCCTCGATGTTTATCTGTTTGCCATCCCGGACAACCAGAGCGTACTATTGTCAAGTGTTCAAATTTTAAACATTTTCAACTTCAACCTCCATCAAACATTATATCTCATTCGATCGTTTGAATTCAAATATGGCTTGCTGTCTTCATTATTGTTCTTTGGTCTCTAATTACATTTAACATCGTCATCGTTGTCATTATCATTTTCGTCGTCGTCATAACCTGAGGGATGAGATTTTTGAACGAGTCCATGATTTTGGAGCTTGAGAATTCTTGAAAGTATGAGAATGAGCCAGTGATGACGACGACACCGACCAGGACAAGAGCCAGGTAGAGCTACAATCGATCAATCAATCGATCAATCAATCGACATTATGTGTTATGTGCCATGGCTGAGTATACATTGTTAATGATAATGTTTGTTAACACAATGAAGTTAATGTTACACGATTTAAACAAACTTTTCTTCAATCATTCATATAATCTTGAAAGCTTCAAATTTGAAATTTTTACGTCAATCCTAATATTTTATATTGAAAATAATTTCGGAAACTATAATGAGAAAGGTTTTATACTCAAAGTCTTGTGAGAGTTATTTAAATATTTTCAAAATATGTGCAGAGCGAACATTGTCCTTGGGCGGCGTGCTGTTGTATGAGAATTGGATGCCGTAAGCGATGAAGCAGAGGGCGGCCCCGATCCACAGCAGCAGGGCAAACCCTCCGAACATCGTCTCCAGAAACTTTACAAACGCAGATTTTCCTTTGGGGGGCGTCAGTGCATTCGGTCCGTCCCTCAAGTACCGTTTGTGCGCTTCTGATTCCGTCAGGCCCTGATAACAGTCAGGGATGGGCGTGTTTAGAATTTTTAAAAAGTTAGAAATATTTTTGTGATAAGATGAATGTTTATGTGGCTATCGAATAAGTGGTTTAAGAAAATCTAAAAATGACATAATGTTTCAACTGCATCAATTTAAGTACAGATTTCATACTTTTGCAACATCCGTTTCAAGTCTCTCCAACAGTTCATTCAATGGTATCTTATGCTCATCCTAATAAGTATAAAAAAATTTCATTTATTTGTTATATTTGAATTTGTTTAAACTACTTTTCCTCAGTCAACGTGAAATAACTCTTGTTAACAAAATGATAATTTCATGGCATGTTGATTGCACAAAAAACAGCACAAAAATTCAATATGGCGGTTGTTGTGACTTATATAGTCATCTACAAAGTTTCATACAGCGGCACAGCTTGTGTCAAGAGTCAGCGTGACTTTACAATGAGGCACCATTTGAGTAATCCATGCATCCATCAATCCACCCATCCATCAATCCACCCATCCATCAATCCACCCATCCATCAATCCACCCATCCATCAATCCACCCATCCATCAATCCACCCATCCATCAAACAACCAACCATCTCCATCTCCTTTTTTAAGCTTTCCACATCTTTCTTCTCTTTACCCCCCCTGTTTTTCTTGCTTTCATTTGGCTTGTTAAGGTTCTGTGGAAGAGTTTTGCTAAGCTTTTGCTTAATGTTGTCACTATTGTCGTTACAGTTGTTGTCATTTTTGTTGTTGTTGTTATTATCAGATTTGCCTCGTAACACGTTGTTCTGAAGAATAATGATGCAAGACATAAAACTTAAAATTGGTAAATATTAAATAATTTGTACATTTCAAAAGCAAATAGTTTTACTTGTGTTTCATTATAGGAAGATTACTAGAAGAAATGAATAACTGTTAGCAACGTGTAATAAAAAATGTTGTATGCAAAATGCCCGCCACCTTACTAGCACCTTCCAAGTTAACTTCTGTAAATTCATCTCCAAGTTGCAATGTCGGATTCACTTGTCCCTACATTCATTTGTTTTATCAAATTTCATTCCAATATTTTATATTCAAGTTTGAAAATTGTTTAGATGGAAACATTGAAAAGTTCGATGAAATAGTGTTAGTTAATACTTAATAGGTTGATACAATAGTTGTGTAATGTGAATATCGTGAATGTAATGTGTTGTGGTGGCAATGTGGCGGTTCATTACTTCGTGTGATAGTGCCGAACAAACCTTCGTGTGAGGCATGATCCAGATTGCCAAGAAGAACTGGAAGGGAAAGTTGCAGTTTGTAAAAAATTTAAACGATTAAAAAGCAAAAACGTATTCTTATATACGGAACAAAGTTATTCAGCAAATCAAACAATTGTCAGGTTTTCAGCTAAGACTCTCATTTCACGAATTCAATCCATCTCTATTATAAAAGTTTAACTTTGAAAACTCCTTTAAACAGTTTTTATTTTATGTCAATTTGTTTTAGATGAACGTTCTTCAGGGACCTTTATTAATCAAACTTTAAGCTTATTTTCACTGGCTTCTTATTTATATAAGAACGTTCTACAACTTGTTTACAACTTCATTACATATGTATTTCATATTGATTGTCATTATATTATAGATACAGTTTGACAGACTTGTTGAACGTAGCAGTCGAGTTGATTCACACAACAAATAGATTTATTTAACAGCACAGCCTAAACATGCTGGGGTCGGTCAAAACAGTATATAGACAAATATCAAATGAACACTGGCAACAAACAATGGAGGCAGTGTGCATTCTTAAGCTTTCTAAACAACTTCGTCATAATACAACTAGCAAACAAACAAACAAACAAACAAGCAAGAAAATGTATTAAATTTTCTTTTGATTGTGTTTTACATGCTTCTACAAATTTCTATTGTGTTTATTCAAATCAGTTTGAAACAAGTTAATCTGTTCAGGTGTGGTGTTCACTGTTGTTGTATGTATGCACTGCACGTGTTTGTCATTCGTACGAGGCATGTGTGTTGAGTGTAAACGCACATTCAAAAATGTATGTGTACATATTTGTTTAATATGTATTCATCTATTGCACTTGTTTGCATTGAGATAACGCGTTTATTTAGTATAAAAATTCCGGTCAGATCTGGATCGGTCCTCAGCATTCAAGGAACTATCCGTCAAGACGCTATTCAAGAAACAATCTATCGATCTTCTTAATGACCTCAGCCATGTTCCTTCTGAAACTGGATGTGCACGCACTCTGACAATCAACTGTTGTTACTGGTGACATTTGAAATGCTCGTTGTTAACAAAATGATCAAACATGATGATAACAGCAACCAGCCGTCGCTGCACACACAATAACTTTAAATCACCAAGCGATACATGTCTCGCTATCGATATTTGAAAATTACTTCATAAATTTAATGGACAATCCAACTCAAACACAGCCTCTATAAATTTTATTCTCACCTAGTTAATTATTTGTTTGCACAGGCGTGTAAAAAGAATATAAAACTTTTTTGTCAAAACTTAAGAAACATGGTTGAAGCTGGCTGTCGGAGTCGGATAAAAACTGTTCCGACTCCACGATTTGAAATTTTCCCACTCTGACTCTAAGCGAAATTTTGAACTTCGGCCTCCAGATACCCTGAAAATTTTTCAAGTTTTGCTTTACAATTTTATTTGAATGTCACTACTTTATGAAAGACATTTCAAAAAACATTTAAAATTAGTCAACAATTGTTTCCCTTAGTTAAATTATTCTATATTAATGTTTTTAAATATACTAAAAAATTATATAAATGTTTACCTTAGCAATATTGGCTAAACAAAAAATAGCGTTTTTTGCATGGATATATATATACATATATCCATGGTTTTTTGCTAGTTCGCAAAAATGCAAATTTCATAGTTAACCGATTCCATGAAGGCACTAAATTGAGGAAACATTCCTTCATCTTTTGTTTCAGTAAAGTTGTTGAAGGTAATATTTTTTTCACATTTTGCTCCAACTCGGGCTGTAATAATAACACTACAGTAATTACAATTCAGAGGGAAAAGGGAAAAAGATTTCAAGCGTTATTGAAAGTAGAAAAACTTGGAAACTGTTGAATGCGAATTTAGGTTGGGCGGGAGAATTCAAAAGCATCATTAAACAACGGGACACCAGAAGAATTAAAGCCATGAAACTTCACAGAATTACAGTTTTGAGAAGTTGAATCAAAACAGAATCATTCCACAAACGTAGGGTTCATTCCCGCATATAACTCTGTATAGGTACGGTTGCAAAAAGGCTTCTTTACTCTTCCTTTTTTCTAAAACAACTGGTAAAACAACGCGTAAAACGAAACGTTGTACCAATCGTACCGATACGATATGTAAAACGATGTATCGGTACGATTGTCGAAAGTTTTCTTTTTTCATTCTTCTTCGTAAAACAAATCGCAAAACGGAAAACGGAAAAAACTTGTAAAACAATTCGTAAATCGTGAAATACTAGTAAAGCAACTCGTAGAACTCATAAAACAACACGTATAACTTTGACCTGATTAATTAAAAAACATCAAAGAAGACTATTAAAACAGAATGGGTAATTTTTTACGAAATCGTTGGAGGAAATGACGTCATGTTGACAGTAGTTATTTAACTGTATGGTAGTGAATGAATTAGCCGGTATAAAGGTTAAAATTATAAGTTTCAACGAGAAAATATGGTTATTTAATTAACCTACAGACAACGAAGTAGAAAATAAAAAAAATTGATTGGTGAAATTTGCAGTAAATTTCATGTCGTTGGTTAGTTTTCGATAAACTATTTACATCTGTTAACACGCTTATGAAATCATACAAATCATCTAGCATTCTACAAACCATTCAAAAATTAAACATATTAAGAGAAAGTTGAAGGCAAAAGCCTGAAATATAGGTGAAAGTAAAATAAATAGATAGAAAACTATTAACCAACCGATCTAAATAGCTTTTGATATGAACACAGAATGTTAACTTTTCATGAATTTAAATTGTGATAATAAATAAAAAAAGTGACAGTATTAGATGATAAGTTCTCTGTCGACGAAACCTCCTGGGTAGAATTTGGCAATGATTTTTCTGATCTCTCCGTAGCTCATCATGAAGAGAGCGAACGGCATGGGACATATGAACCAGGACCAGCTGTTTTGGAAATTCCACAAATTATAATTAAAATCAAACGACATCATTGTAAAATTATCATTCAGAATCTTATCAATATTCTTTATGACGAAATTTTTAGGACAACCAGAGCTGTTGAATGAATGATTTGAAATGATTTTATTAGAGATATCTTGATGAAGATTTAAAAAGGGGACTGACTGTATGGGGTAAAACTGAAGAGGCTCCTGAAGACCAGGGCAGAAACATAGGAACAGACAAACAGCTGTTTCAACGTACAATCCCACTATCAACTGCTTGTTGCTATTGAGACGAAAAAAAATAAGATGATAAATTAACAAGCTACGTTGAAACTCATGATGACGACCGCGATTTTAATGGTTGCGATGATCGAACCGACAAGAAAGAGAGATATCGACATTACATATGTAAAAATAAGGAGCCACGTACACCATTCCTTGCTCCAGCAAAGAATTTCTTCTTGTCTTGCAGACCATTAGATTGAACCACTGTCCCACCACTATGGACATGAAGTATGTTGAATACATAGTGTACTGGGCTACCAGACGTTCCGAGTAGGACTGGAACATTAACATTGCGGTGTCATATTTATTATTTTCTTGAATATATTTGTGTTAATTAGATGTGTTTGTCGTGAGCAGAGGTGGGAATTAAATAAATACGAAATAAGTAATGGACAAGTACGCACCCACTCCTGTCCATAATCGTCCACCAGGTTGTTGTTGGCAGGGTTCTCCCATTCAGCCCGGAGACTCAAAAGTGTCCGTGGAAAGAATCCGAACTGAGAGAAGACGCAGAAGTAAGTGAAAACGCATCCCATTCCTTCCGTGAATCCGTATTGCAAGCCCGCCAACATTATCATTCTGAGTTGTTAATTTAATAATAAAATGGACGTTTGTTCAATGCCACAAACATTTTGTTAATTGCATCAAGAATTATTATGATTTGTCTCGCTAGCATGGTAGCCAACCGCAGTCAACTTACGTATCGTTGACGAGTTTGTCCTTCATGTTTCTCGGCTTCCTCAGCATGATGTCGTTTTCAGCTTTCTCGTAGGCCAGCGTGATGGCGGGGATGATGTCGGTGCCCAGGTCGATGAAGAGGATCGTGATAGTTCCCGCCCCCAGGGGCACGCTAAATATGATGTACATAAGGAACGGCGACATCTCTGGGATGATGTGGGTTATCGTGTAGGCTATCGTCTTCTTCAAGTTATCAAATATCAATCTTCCCTCTTCTATCCCTGTTACTATGGAAGAGAAGTTGTCGTCAAGAAGAACCATGTCAGCCGCCTGCTTGCTGACGTCACTTCCTGTTATGCCCATGGCTATTCCTGGTTGGTTATAAGTAAGATCAGTTATTACCATTTGTTATTAATTAACGTAGATTTGTATCTGAATAACGAAAAATGTTCATATGCAACTGCGATTACAGTATTACATTTAAGCAACAAGGTTTGCATATAAAAATTTCCAACCGATGTTTGCCTTCTTAAGAGCAGGTGAATCATTGACACCGTCTCCTGTGACGGCCACAATGTGGCCCAACCTCTGACAGCCCTCAACAATTATCAACTTCTGTTACGGGGATGTGCGTGCAAAGACAATTTCCGTGTGGTTCATGAGGATGTCATCCAACATTTCATTTGACATTTCCTTCAATTGACCTCCGTTGACCACGCATGCCTTCGCAGCTCTGAAATGTTATTAGATCGTTTAGTAAAGCTGTCAACAAAAATTACATTTTTAACCATAACACATTTGTTGAAAAATTTATATGATATTGAATGTTTTGTTATTTAACCGACCTCGGATCAATGTCTTCCACAGGCACGCCTCTCATCTTGGCCAGTTCTTCAACAGTCACATTCTCAGGAGATATGATGCCAACCATTTTCGCTATTGCCTTCGCTGTGATCGGGTGGTCTCCTGTCACCATTATCACCTAACCGGAAATTTATTTAATGGAATTTGTTCAAGCTTTATTTCGTTTAAACGCTATATAAAAATATTTTGTCTACAATGAAATAATTTTTCAATCTATTGCAGTTGCAGTTAAATATAAGTATAAAATATTGAACGAAGAGTGTTTGCGTAAAAAATTGTACTTTGATGCCGGCCAGTCTGCATTTTGCAACTGCATCGGGGACGCTGGCTCGAGGTGGGTCGATCATGGCCATCAAACCAACAAAGCACAACTCTTGCAACGGAAAGTTTGGGTTTTCTGTATTAAAATTGTAGCCAATTGGAAACTCATCTTTGGGAAGAATGTACTGAGCGAATCCCAAAACTCTTTCTCCGAGTCCTCCCAAATTGTCGTAAGAAGTTTGGAATGAAAGATGATTTTGTTTAACGATTTGTTGGGCTTCTCCGTTATTTAATATAGTAGAACACCTCTCCCATATCCTTTCCGGTGCTCCCTTCATCATCAGCACGTTCTGCAATTCATTGTTCAGCAGGACTTCGTGGATTGAAACCTATTTTTGTAGAAAAATAATAATCGTACATCATTAAAAGTTGTATCGCATATGCAATTGTGTGTGTGTGTGTGTGTGTGTGTGTGTGTGTGTAAAAAGACTATTCGTCATACTGTAATAATATATACTTTATACAGCGCCCTATGCATAGCGTCAGCGGCGCTCAGTATAAGTTGCCATCGATATCGCTCCCAAATGCCTTCAAAGAGAGCTTTAATTTCTTTTTAAATAGATCTATTGATAATTATTTTCTGACATAAGAGGGCAAGTTGTTCCAGGGAAGAGGTGCACGAAAAGAAAAATTTTTATTAGCAGAAGAAGACTTGTTGACAGGTTGGTGCAAATTAGTAGTCGAGTTTGATCGATGTTCACGTGTCAATGTCTGTAAGTCATTTCATTTCTTGGGCACAATAAATGGGTTGTTTTTTAATATATGGACGTTGTATTTATTATTTCAACTGCAAGCAAGAAGATGGGCGATGTTCGCCCATTGAACCCAAGTAGAAAGAGGGCTAAATTTATTAAAGACGATCGACATAGAACTTACTTGATATTTATTTGTTGAGTTGAAAGGGATCTCAGCCACTTTCTTGTTTTGTTTTCTGAACCCTTCCACATTTCCGATGGCCATCTCGCAGCACTTTAGTAAGGCCGATTCAGAAGCATCCCCACTACATTCCCTGTTCAATCAAGGTGATGGTGATGACGTAGATGAACTTTACGTTTTTTATTACTGTTATGTTCTTATTGACACTGCCACGCAAATTTCATCTACGTATTTAAAAAGTCAACACACCTTCGGAGTATGGGAAGCTTTTGTTGGCCATCCGCGAACTCGGCCCTGTTGCAGAGCATCGCTACCCTGGATAGGGCCACCCAAGTCGGCATGTCTTGAGAGTAGAGAGCGCCTGCCACATGTTCAATAACGTTGTATTATTCAGTCTATTTTATCATTAATTTTATTTAAAACTGTCTAATTCATTCACATCTTCAATCAATTGATTAATTTTCACCATACACCACGTTTAAAGTTAATAAAACATCGGTCGGTCTGGCACCTCTCTGGTCTTCGTTCGTGTCAATTTCAAAAATCTTCTCGTCGAACCACATGTGTGCGACCGTCATTCTGTTCTGTGTTAGGGTTCCTGACCAGGGGAAGGTTGCTAAAAATTATTACCCGTTAAGAAATCAAAAAGTTAGGCGAAAGATTGTATTTTTTAATTTGTGGAGGCACTTTTTAAAATCATTTAAAAATGCGCTTTATAAATTTTCATAAATATATAAATATATATAAATATGAATACGTGTCTGCATGCATGAATATGTACTGTGTGCATATTGAAACATCAAGTACATTGATGAACCAGCGAAAAACTTACCGGTCTTGTCACTACAGATGGCAGAACATGACCCCAAAGTTTCCACACACTCTAAATTTTTCACCAGGCAGTTCTTTTTTGCCATCCTTTTGGCTGTCAATGTCAACATCACCTGCTTGGGCAAATGGAAGCATCACGCAAACCGGGTCGTACGTTAAGCAAGTATCCATCGTAAAGTGATAGAATCATAAATCTGTCTGTTACTAAGCCATCGGCAATGGACATTATTTAGAACGCGGCAAATTTTATTGAGAAGGTTATTTTATTTGAAGTTAACGTTCGATGATATAATTATTTCAATTTTGTAATTCATTTGCGTTTAATCTTCTTTTCTTTTATAATCGTTTCAGAATAAAAGGTTTTTCCAAATCGTGTCGTTATTTAATATTAAATATTTTACAAATTAGAGCACTGTTCATGTCCATATAAAGTGAATATATTAACTATAAATAAACATATATATATATATATATATATATATATATATATATATATATGTATATATTTATATATAAATATATATATTTAGATGTGTGTATGTGTGTTATTTGTATAAAACAAACGGATGTTAAGAGTAGTTGTAATTTATCACTTATGTGATTGTGGAAAAATACGTCTACAATTAAAAATGGAGATTAGTTGGTACTAACACAGATTTGTGTGAGCAGACCTTCTGGAACGTTGCCCATGATGATTCCTATCAAGAAACCGATCGCTTTCAACCAGTTGTAGCCGAAAAGCATAGCGATGGTGAAAAAGAACGTAGCCACAGTGATTGAGATGATGATGATGAGCCTGACGAAGTAAGCCATCTCCTTGCTCAATGTTGTCTCGGAGTCACCGAGTCCCGATGTTAAGTTGGCTATCCTGCCCATCACCGTCTCATCGCCTGTTCGTATTACTATACCTCGTGCCGTGCCTGTGTTGTTGATGTCGTTGTAGTTGTTGTTGTGCTGAGAATGATGGTGACTATGTGGATAATTTTATGAAATAAAATGTACATATCAAAAAATTAGAGAATGACTAGCTAACCCTCAATGACGTTTGTTGAAAAGAAAGCCACATTTTTTGTTTCTAACGGATTGTCGTGAGTGCATTTTGCCCCACGTACTTGTGGTTCCGACTCGCCAGTCAGCGAAGAGTTGTCAACCTTCATTTTGTCATCAATTGTTCAGCAGTTCAGTTATTACATATTTTATCATTTCTTTAAATTTTCAAACAAAATTTGTTTAGTAGCATAACTAGCAGCGTAATGACAAGACGGGGCAGCAACATCCCAGCCTCTTATGCTTGCTGTGCTGTGTGCGGTTTTTACGCCGCACATTCGCATGCACTGTGCGCGCGTCGTTGAATTCTCTGACGCAAACGCTCTTTACATTTGTTCACAATATCACGAAAGATAACGTATAAAAATTCGGGTGATAGTGGCTCACTTTGCAAGATGAGCTCTCTATTATTCTGATATCTGCAGGGACTCTGTCGCCGAACTTGACGTCGACCACATCTCCGACCACCAGCTTCAAGGCCTCCATGCTTTGCTTCTTCCCATCACGAATGACTGTTGCTATCTGTTCGTTGTTTATTTTTATTTTACACATTCAGAATTAGCCAGACCCAACAAAGGTCATAATTTTTACACCAGCATAGCCATCTTCCCGACAGAAACCTGAGGTATGAGATTCCTGAAAGAGTCCATGACTTTTGAGCTTGAATAGTTCTGGTAGTATGAGAATGCTCCTGTTATTGCTACGACGGCAAATAAGACGATTGCCAGGTAGAGCTGCGTGGTTGTTCAAGTTGTTGGTAGCTCGAATTGTGAAGTGTTAGCGGCGTAGTTAATGATCATTTGTATTTTTTCTTGTAACGCCATCTTTGAGAGGAAATGAATGAAAGAAAAAAAATTCATTAGTAGACGTCTAACGTTATCTTTCGGCGGATTGCTGTCATTTAAGAATTGGATGCCGTAAGCGATGAGTGCCAACACGAAACCTCCCCAGAGCAAGATGGCAAACCCTCCAAACATTATCTCAATAAATTTGATGAATGCTCCCTTCTCTTTGGGTGGAGTCAACACGTTCGGTCCATCTCTGGCGAGTCTCTTCTGAGCATCTGATTCGCTAAGACCCTGTTGGTCAGTTTGTTTGTTGTCGGTTGGCTGGCTGGCCTAATAATGTTCTCAATTTTTAACGTTTTACTACAGCTACCGATGAAAGTATGTGTATTTTATTTGTATAAAACCATTATTGTTAGAATAATAAATAAAAAAAATGAATAGTTAGAAAAATATTAATGTATTTGAATACCGTGGCAAGATCTGTCTCTAATCTTCCAACCAACTCTTCCAAACTTATTTTGTGTTCATCCTACATTTTCAAATGAACAAGTAAATGAATAAGATAAGTTGCTGCTGAAAATTTTCTAAATAATACAGGTTTTTTTAAAAGAAATAATTTATATTTTTCAAAAAGAGTGAATGTCTTGACCATTTCCATCTCAGTTTTAAGATTTTCAATGTTATGTTTGCCTTTTCTTTTCGTCCTCTTCCTGTCTTTTGTCGACACTTTGCCGTTGATGTTATTGTTGTTGTTGATGCCATCACTGTTGTTGTTGTTGTTGATGATGATGTCACTGACGAGTGCGACTTGTGAGTTGATCGTCTGCATGGGTCCTGGATGGATAGCTGCTGCTGGGTCGAAACTGCTCGGTTGCACCTGTCGTGCCGTCATCGTCGTCATCATCATTATCGGACGCAAGCATAACCAGCCAACATATAATTAAAAATAATAATAATTATTAATAATAAATTATTATAAATAATTATTAATAATATTTATAACTTCAACGCTTCGCTAACCAAAGATAGATCGACAGAGGTGAACTCTCCGCCCTCGCTGAACGAGAGATTCGTCATTCCTCCTCCTCCAGCCTTTCTTTGCTGTCCGGTTTTTGTAATAATTGTTAATTATAAGAGCACTATATAAGATTGTTTTTGGAACAAGTGAAAAAACGAAAAACCACGCTCATATCTCTAAAATTGTACTTTTTATTACATAACAAACATACCTAGGATATAAATAAAGAGAATAAATACAAGCTTTCCACATTGGCGCTTACATTGGAAAGTCAAGCATTTACAGCAAATATTTGAAATTTATTTTTTGGAGCATTTACTGTCAATTATCTTTTTAAAGCAGCTCAATCGAACGGCGTGAAGTTGTCACAAAGTCGATAACGAGGTTTGTGCCATAGAAACAAACATGTGAAGTTAAAGTGGGTGTCCTAAAAGCTGGATGACCATACTAATCATTTATATATTCATTTATAATCATCTGTATTCATTTCTATTGATTCATATTCATTCATATTACAATAAATGTAAGAAGCAGCAAAGATCAATCAACCAACCATTTCTGCCGATGCGTCCAAACGGAGCACTCTATATTTAAATTATTCCTAAAATCACTTCCCGCTCTTACGCACCTAATTTCTAAAATAATAATAATAATAATAACTATTATTATTGTTATTATTATTATTTCAAGCAGTCTTGCTTATCAAATTATTATTATCCAATATTTAAGACCTGTCATTAAATTATCCTAAGTCCAATTGCAGCTTAATATGACAATGTTGATTTACCTAAACCGGCGTCTTTTAAATCCCGTCTTATATATATATATATATATATATATATAGTTAATAGTATACATAGTTAATAGTATATATAGGTAATAGTATTTTTAGTTAATCTGGCTTAATTGATTTAATCTTTGCCTATTGAAACGTGTTTTGGCCGGTTCCAGATCACTCATTGCCATTGTATCTCACGTGTTGATGTGATTGTTAGACGCTCATTCATTGGTGGCGGGTTATGGCTTGGTAGGAAAAGAAAAAGAAGAGTTTCTTATTTTTTATTGTGTTGTTGTTGTTTATTTAATTTGTCTAATTTGTTAATTCGCGTACGTTTAACTCTACGTTATAAGATGCTTTTCTTTTTTACATCTGTATTGTTTCGCCCTTTTATAAATATTTCTGTTTTTATAGTATTGTTGTGTTTATTTAACGTTTGATAATTTTGTTTGGATTTTGTTGTTGTTTGCCGTTTAGTTATTTGTTGTTGTTGCTGTTGTTGTTGTTGCTGCTGCTGCTGCTGTTGTTGTTTAACCACATGACGTTGCTTGCAGGCACCAGTCTAGTTTATTATTACATTATCAATGCGGGCTCATTGTTCACCATTGCTTGTGATTTGTTTGAAGTTATTCAACCTTGTTCAACCTGGTTCCAATCAGTTCATGGCGATTTCATAGTTTTGAAGTTTATTTATTTGATATTTTGTAATTCGTTCATTTTAACGCTGGTTTGATGGCCAGTTTTCTTCTTTCATTTTCTTTCGTTTGATTCTTTTTTAGTTTGTTTTTTTAGCTTTTCACATGTTTCCTTGTTAGTCTGTTCATATTTTGTCTGTTAGTCTGTTCACGATTTTTGGTTGTTAGTCTAATCCCGTGTTTGTGCGTTAGTTTGTTCACATGTTTGTTTGTTAGTCTGTTTACGTGTTTGTTTGTTCTTTGGCTCACATGTTTGTTTGTTAGTCTGTTTACGTGTTTGTTTGTTCTTTGGCTCACATGTTTGTTTGTTAGTCTGTTCGCATTTTCGTTCCTTAGTCTGTTTGTTATTCTAAGTATATGATATGTTCACATGTTTGTTCATTGTTCTTTTAGTGGCTTCACCATGATTCAAGCTAATCCTTTTTCCCTTACCTGTTGGTTTAATTGTTTCAATTACGGTAATTATATAAATAGAAATATATTAACATTATAATAGTTATTATTACTATTTTTATTATTAAATATATTACTGTTATCATTTTTATTGATGCAGCGCTATAACATTTCTAGTAAAGCTAACTTTATTGATTAGAACAACATTAAAAAAAATTTGTAAGTCCTTTTTTAAAAAAAATGGAGTTCAAATATTTGTCGAAAAATGTGCTTCTCGGATTTGACAACTATAAAGTAATTTTGATAATTTAATTTAACTAACAATTTAAATTATTTTGGATGATTTTTTGTTTAATTTTATTTTATCTGTAACTTTTAGTAAGATTAGGATTTTAGTTTGTCCCATATTTTGATATCTGATGAGATGGGATGATGATGGTCATGTTGTTGGTCTGCAGAATAGAATTGAATGTGAGATGGTTATGTTGGTGTGTGTGCTCGCGTGTGTGTGTTGTTACTTATAATTTAATTAAATTGAATTTGTGACAAAACACAAAAGTACAGTTCAGTGGACACAAGTCCTGTCAGCATTTACATTATGCACCCATTCTGGAATTGGCTTGTCAAGGTACTTATGATTGTAATTTATTTATTAGTTTAGTTAGACTTAGTGAGAGAAATCACATTAACTATTCTTGTGTTATTTTCTATTAAAAACTTGCAAATTATCTTTTTTTCATTTTTAATAATTTTTTGAAAATTTAGTTCTACCCAATGTGGCTGGCTCCAAATGTGTTGACATTTTCTGGTTTTATGCTGCTTGTTATCACGTTACTCCTATTCACAATTTTTGATTACAATTATGAGGCCTCTAATGATTTGCAACTCGCCTATCCTCCCATTCCTGATTTCATCTTCCTGGTTGCTGGTTTCTCATTTTTCTGGGCTCATCAACTAGGTCGGTAAGCTTTTTATCATCTTCTCAATATAATAATTTTAAAGTTCACTTTTAATTTAAGCTTGTTTTCATTTTTATAATATAACTTCTTCTGTTGAGATTTTCAAATTTTTCAAAATAGATTTGACATTACTGCATTTTATTTTATCAAATGTGTTACAAAGTTCAACCTTCATGCTTACATAAGTCGAAACTTTTATTGAATATGCTCATAAAGATAATGTTGCTTAATTGTAAACTATTGAAAATGATTTCATAGATGGGACTGATGGCAAACAGGCTCGTCGAACTGGAAGTAGCAACCCACTGGGTGAGCTGATGGACCATGGATTGGATAGTTTGGCTTCAGTTATCATGCCCCTCTGTCTCTACTCAATCATTGGTTGTGGGGATAGTCAACTCCCTCCAATAAGGTTTGCTCATTTGTATGCCATTTGATGTGATTGGTTGTCAAATCTTTTTTGGCATGTTCTTTCATTCGTTAGCAACTTCCCTATTACCCAGGTTATATTACGTTCTGCTGTCAATCGCAATCATGTTCTTCTTCACGCATTGGGAAAAATACAACACCGGAGTTCTCTACCTACCCTGGGGCTATGACATCAGTCAGCTGGTTAGTGGCAGTGTGGTGCTACTTCCATCTTTGATCATCAGCTCATTACTTATCCTATGCTTCGATGGTCTATTATTTAAAAATAACATAAACTGCTATCAGAACAACTGCAAACAGTCTTTGCAGTGTCAACAACAACATCAACAAAAACATTGACAGGGCATGACCTTAATATTTTTCCTGACCTACTTATGGGGTACAAAAGTATGGAAAGTTGAAATTTGGGAGGGGGGGTGCACTGCTGGCCATGTCTTTGAATGCATGGTTCATTGTTAGTTCTCTTCTGTCTTCTCTATCATTCCTTCATTCATTTTGTCACTCAAACATTCATTCATTCAGTCAGTGAGATGCCTTGTTGTGCATTCACTCTTGTATTTTTTAATGAATTAGTCCAATTGCAATTCACAATGACACTTTGTTAATTCAATTTAATGGATTGCTTGACTATTCAATAAACCAAATGAATACACAATTGGTGAACCTGCCATGAACGACAGTTTCAGTCTGGGGCATGGGCATTCCAATGTGTCTCTATAATATTTACTTGTTGGTATTCATTCATTCATTCATTCATTCATGTTTTATTCATTTGCTTATAATTGAATTGATTAAAAATAGTTTTTCAACTAACCCCCAAAACAACTCACACACTCACTCAACATACAATGCATACATTCACACACACACACCACACATACACACACAGATCGTACAGAAACAAAACAGGCAAGATGTTATCCATGTACGAATCTTTACGACCTTTGACCCCGATGGTCCTTCAGTGCATCCTCTTCACTTACTGGATCCACGCCTCACACTGTCATATATTCAACATGCACACGAGAATCTTCATGCTGACGTTTGGAGCTGTTTATTCCAACATAACTGTTAGTATGAGTATGCTGTCTAGAGAATTAGATGAGTATTTTTTCTATAGTTGGCTATCAGTCATTTTTTTTTGTTACTCGCACATCCCTATTTGAAAATTGCGTCAACAACAACATTCAAACAGTGCAGATGTATTGTCAATGGCATGAGCAACACGCGAGCTGAATGTTTCAACATGCTGTTACTGCCTGCTCTCACCATCAACATCGTCCTGCACTCCATGACCTCATCAGCAGTGGCGCCGATCACACTCGTCTATTTGGAACTCTTCATGTTACTATCATACTTCTTACTGGCAAGTGCTGTTCATCTGCATTACGGTATCTATGTGGTTAGTCTTTGTTAGGTTGGAATGGAATGTTGTTGTTGTTGTTACTGACGTTGCTGTTGTTCTTTGTTAGTTTTGTTGTTCTTTGTTAATGTTCTCCTGGTTACGTTTATACGTTTTTCGTTGCTAATGTTTTTATTTCCATATCAACAGTCATTAATGATGACCCCCAATAAAAAATTCTAAATTTTCAAATGTTGCCCTGCCACCCACAAACAGGTCAAAGAACTAGCACATCACTACAACATCAACGTCTTCACGATCAAGCAGCAAAGCACTACAAAGAATAAGGACAATAATATTGCCAATAAGAGATAAATAGGATGCGAATAGTGAATTTCTATAACCAGTCAATCAACCAATCAATTTTCGTTTGGATTGGCTAATTTGTTGGTTGGCTGAGCGGTCGGTTGATTGATTGATTGATTGATTGATTGATTGATTGATTGATTGATTGATTGATTGGTTGATTGGTTGATTGGTTGATTGATTGTTTATTCATCTATTCATTCAATTGTACGTAATGCTGGTATTTCTTGCTCTCCATCCTTTGTCTAGTGCTCGCATTCATTTCTATTTCAATTCATTCATGCAGTCATTCAACTCATTCATTCATTCATTTTTTCGTTTGATCAATCACTGAATTTAATATTTTATGTATTCATTCATTCAATCATTCATTCATTCAATCACAATGTCACTGGTTTTCGTTACAGACGTTCGGTTGTCATGATTCGTTAATTACACGCGTAGGCCGTTCGTGGTCCGTCGGCTTCTTCAAATTATGAAATTTTATCCTTTGTTGGAAGATTTTTTACTTTTGTTATTTAAAACAGTAACTTATTCGTTTATTTATTTCTTCATTCATTCGGTTGTGCAATTATTTTCTTGATTTATTCATCATGAAATGAGGGTGTCCACTCGTCAGTTACGTATTTAGATAGGGAGAGGGGGAGGTAGGGCGGGTTGGGCAAGTTAGTCGGCAGAATTAGTTGCGCTGAAGGTCGGTGGTGAGTTTATTTTTATATGCAGTTTAGTAGTTTACTTATGATTCCATTGAACTGAATTCCAATCATTTGTAGCCGGTCAACGAGTTAGCTCAGTCCTAGAAGTGCCATCTCTCGCGCTGTCATTACCCGGTGGCTTGGTTCGAATGCTGTCTGTCCGAAACTTTATGAAGACCGTCGTACCTGTTCGATGAGGTGCGTACGTACGTACATAGTGTGGGGTGGGTGGGCAGTACAACTTTAAGCAGCTCAACGTTTGACTGACTGAGCTGCATCATAAAGGATGAAAAAAAGGGTACATCTCAGTACCGTGCATGATTATTTAAATTGTTTCGTTGTGAAGGTAGCTAGCTCATTTGATACTTCCTGCTAGGTTATTATGTTAGTAGTGTTGAAGTAATGTTTATAATAATAGTAATTATGATGATGGTGGTGGTTAGTTCTTTGCAGTATTCACGTTTTTCATGTTTACTTGTGATGTTTCGTTGCTCCTTTTTAAATATTTGAAGTTTGCTAATCGTCATATTGATTCAGTACGTATGGAATCAGTACATGTTTAATTCTGTTTGAAGGGAGTGCTCTTTATGTTGAGATGTGATATGCCTGTTGTTAAATGTGGCTCGCTTATTACGTTCATTCTATTATTTGTTTTACCCATCTTGTTTTTATAGCATTTCATGTATCTTTTGTTTGCTTGTGATTGATTGATTGATTGACTCTTGATTATGTTTCTTTTTCAGTTACTGATTGATTTTGCCATAATTTTTATTGATTTTAAATTATTATACTTGTTTCTGTTTGATTTTAACAGAATGATGTTTTAGACGGATTTTAATTATTTTATCAGTTTAGTATGGTATTTTATATTCCATTTGATGAATTTTAACAGTTTCAAGTGGTACCTTTTTATTTTGTATCAATGCCTCTCTCTTCAAATTCGTTTAATGTTTGATTGATTTAATGAAATTTTAAATATTCAATGAATGATTTGCACATGAACGAACTTGTGTACTGTGCATGTAAGCATGCCTGCTTGAGTACATGCTTGCCTCTGAATGTGCGAATTTGTTGATGGCTCACGTTAAGAATGTAGTATTCGACTAATTGGAGGAATCTTCAGTTGCATACGTCCTCCGTATGCAATTATTCAAGTTAATTCATACACCGGAATTTAAATTGTTTGTAGCCTGTACAGAATTTTATAACAAAGTTTGTTTGTACTTAACCGCAGTGTACATGCTCTATTTTTCATTGCATGTTATTTTTCCAACTCTACACTCTTTGAAATACAAATTTGACTGCATCTGTCTGTTGTGTCTCCACGTGCACTTCCGTCTGCTGCGTCGGTGATCTAATTAATTGATAGTTTAGACGTCAAAGGTGTTTACATCTTGACAACTTTGAACAGATGACAGCGGAAATAAACTCTAAATTCTTTAATATCAAATTTTACAATTGTGAAATTATTTAGCTTGCAGGTATTTCTTATTCTTTCAATGTTGATAATAAGATGAAACGTAGTTAATTCTCGTGTTGATCAATACCTGCAAATTTGTGAATGCGCAGAACGACCGATTCAGTTGATAATAATTTGTTTCAACTATGAGGCGCTACAAAATTAAGTTTTTGCAAAAAATAACTTTTAATCAAAATAAAGTTTAAAATGTTGCATTTTTTTATCTGATGTTATTAATTAATGTTAACTGTTAAATTTGAATATAAATTGTTTTTTTTTTAATTTAGAAAGGTTCATAATCATTCAGTGGGCAGGCATGTCACTTTTTCCCTGTTTTGGTCAGTTTTTGTGTTTCGTTTCCTACTTTCAACTTTAATTATTAATTAATTTAATATTAATTAATTAATTTTAACTGATAATTTTTAACTTTTTTTTTAATTTAACATTTAAGTTAAAGTTTATTAATTTAACTGTTCTTCACTTTCAAAAGAGTAAAAACGGTAAAGACTATTAAATTAAAAGAGAGTAAGTGCCAAATGCAAATAAAATGAAATCTCAAACTAATCAATGAATCAAGTTCAAGACAGATTTATTAAGTCAATCAAGAATCAAGAATCCGCATCTTATCATGAGCATTATCTTATTTTGTTGTAGTTATACCATTATTTTGTGATTTCAAATTCTTTAAATTTTTGTACATTAATTATTGATTAACAAGGGTTCAGCGTAATTTCACTTTCTTGACTCTCAGAGACAATATTTTCATTAAATTTTTTCAAATAAACTCTTTAAGTTTTGAATTATCCAATCAGATGAGCTTCAGCAAAGGAAGGAATCGGCTGTGCACAGTGACAAAAATTCCAATGAAAGTTGTAGCAAGACTGGTGAGGTGTGGTGTGCTACAACAAGCAACATTGCCACTCATCGTGATGGTGGTCATAAAAATGGCGGCGGTGATGGGGGTGGGGGTAAAAGTGGGGCTTTCAGAAAAAACATAGATCATAAAAAGAAGAAAGAAAAAAAGAGGCAGAAGATGTTGTCAGACGATAGTAGCGATTATGATGATGATGATGGTGGAGACCCTCCTAACAAAAGGTTACTTACTAATGAATATTCAATATTAATCATTTTTTTGTACAATTTTTCTGTATTCATTAAGGGCAGTTATTTTGCATGGAGTGAGGCAAAAATAATTTTTATTCTCCCTAACATCATTAAATGTTCTGTGTTCACTATATTTTAAAAGTATTTTTCTGTCTCTTTAGGCACAAAAACTCAAAAATAGCTGGTGGAATGAATGAATCTCAAAGCAAATCATCTTCACTAGATAGATTACCCATCTCATTATCACCAATACCATCATCATCGTCGTCGTCATCAAAACCAGCTTTGTCATCGGAACGACAGTCGTCACAACTAACCGATGATGAGCATGAATTTTTCATTGATGTGAAGCCTGACCGAGAGAACACGTTATATGAGGGCAACTACAGGGTGCCTACGTACAAGAACATCTTCAACCTGCATGATCACCATACATCACCGTCAACCAACAACAATAGCAAATCAGAAACCAATGAAAGATATTTTTCAGTGGCTCGTCAACTGAAGCAGTTGAACATTTCAAAGGGTCTTGATGCAGTTGTTTTGCCACCATCTTCATCAACATCAACATCATCTCCATCATCTACAATTAAAATGGAGCTGGCTCACAAACATGATTCTGCCGGCGCTACCAGCACCACTAACATCAACACCAACAACCACAGCGCAGATGACGCCACAATAGAACTTCAGACTAGATCATTCAATGAAAAGTTGAGGAAGGACCCTAGAAATTCACAACTCTGGATTGAGTTTGTTCATTTTCAGGTTTGTTTTATTTCCAGCTCGTTCATTCTCAAGCTAATTTAAAATATTCGTATTTTTAACAATATGTTTATCATCGAGTTGAATTTCAAACGTGTTCTCCTCATGTGGATGTTGTGCCTCAGCAATGTTCCCACCCCTCACAAACGATTCGTCCACACGGAGTTTTGCACTCACCTAAACAACTGGTCTGCAGAATGTTTCGACCAAAAATATTTCAAAGGTGTATTAGAAGAATACTGTCAAATAAAATGACGCTCCTATTAAAATAATAGGAGCGTCATTAATAAGGCGCTTCATAAACAGCCCTGATTGCTTGAAGTTGATGGAGGCATAGTAAGATCTGTGAGGAGGCGAGACGTCTTTCTTGCTGTCGTCTTATCATTGCTCTTCTTTTGTTAGACTTGTCTTAGGACAAAATTACTTTTATTAATCATCCATCCGAGCGAGCAACTCGTGCAACACACACACACACAACACACACACACGCACACAAAACTCACAAACAGGACAAGAAATTCATGCACGATATGAATCTGTCAACGTTGAATGCACGCTCCAACAACGACCTTCAACTTTTGAGTGACATCAAGCTATCCATCTTAGACGAGGCCATCAAATATCATCCGCACCATCACAAACTCATCTTACTTAGGTCATCATTTCCTACCATCTTCATTGTTCCATTATAATATCATCATTGTTCCATCATTATTTCATTAACAATACTCAATACCGGCTTTTAAATGTTTTGGTGGCACCAATACCGACACTCACTTTGATAGTATCTCCAACAATACTAATATTTATACTTTGTTTTTTTTATCTATAGGAATGCATCCGGTAGTTAATATATAACATGAAAAGGATTGCGTAACAATTTATTGTTTAATCGTCAAATTAAAATCATGTTGTTGTGAATATTTTCGTCCAACAAATTGCAGAATTCACATTTTTAACTTTATTTCGTATATCAGCCGCTGTTTAAAGTTGAAATAGTATCGCCGATATTGCACTGATACTAACAACTCTGGCCGTCGCATCACCATCGCATGGTCATCGTCATGACGCCATCATTATCACATATCACCAAAGACAGCAAATAAGAGAGTCAGCATGGTCGAAAGAGGATGTGATATCAAGTTGGAACCAACTCATTAATACTCATGAGAGAGATGCTAAACTGTGGAACAGGTCTGCCAGCAGATTAAAAGCATTCCTTCATTTGTAGTCGTCATCGTATTTACACGTTCACCGCTATCTTATTTTATTAGCACCACAACATCATCACAGTATCAAACACACACGCGCGCGCACACACACACACAATGATGGCATATTTTTGCAGTTACATAAGATACATGAAGAGCAAAATGAAGAGCTTTGACGAAGTGCTCGATGCTTACAAGAAGTGTTTCACTCATTTAAAACATACTGGACAAGTTACTCAACTAATTAGTTCGTTGGTTAATTGATTAATTATTTGATTGGTTAATGACTATAAATTAAATTGTATTCATTTGTTGGATTTTATTTAATTCTTTCTTCCAACTTACGAAAGATCTGCTGAGAGAAGCCTCCAACTTCATCATGCAAGCTGGCCAATCGGAATTAAGTATTTCCGTGTACCAACTCTTGATTGATATGAATCTGACTGCGCCCAAATCGATAAAGTCTCTCTCGTTGGATGACCAATTGGACTTCCTTAATGCCTATTGGTCGGCAGGCGCTGCCAGGTTAGGAGAACCACACTGGGTTGGTTGGGGCGTATGGGTGGACAAAAGAGGAGAAGTACAGCAGCAGCAACAGATCGGCATTCATGGTGAAATCACAGTTTTCACTTCTTTCATTTTTTTAATGAGTCATTTGAGAATTCCTGATGCAAGTCTCAAGCTCTTTTCATTGAATTTTTGTAACCATTTAGCATCAGTTAAACATTTTAACATTAATTTCAGAATGTCAGACAATAAATTACAAGCTCCATACTCATTTTAAACGTTTGCAACTAATTAAAACACATTCACGCATATTCATCCTACCGAGTTGAACTGTTTTCAATTTATAATTTCATTCATGTACGTTTCATAACTTAATTTCTTCGTCGAGAAATTACCAAATCTATGCAGTTGGAGATTTTATTTTTGTAATCCATTTTTATTATTGGCCCGTTTTTAGGGAAAAGTGAGGAAGAAGTTGAACTAGAAATTTTATCAGCTAACCAGAATAATCGACCAACATGTTGGAGCCAATTAGAATTAAGTAGGTCACGGCGTCATTGGTTTCCGTGGAGACCAACCAATGACGAAGACGAGTGTGAAGATGATGAAAGGATGGTAACTTTTGATGATCTGACCCAATTTCTATTCAAGATTAAAACGAATAAAAGAAACGACGATGGTGATGACGGAGTTGGCGGTGAGAGTCATGAGGAGAATGATGATGATTACAACATGTTCATATTGTTCATCGACTTTCTCAATATGATGATGAAACGTTCTGGCAGATATGATGGTGATGAGGCTGAGTGCAACGATGAATGTGACGAAGATGATGATGATGCTGCTGCTGCCGATGATGACTATTTGAAGAACATACTTTTAAGTGGTGACGTGATAAAGAGACACAACCATTTAACAAAGCTCAACTTTAAATTGGATCGTGAGAGTGATAATGATGAAGATGTTGATGATGATAACAATGCTGAGGGTGGTTACAATGGTGAGGGCTTTGAAAATGTTGACGATATGATTGAAAACCTCATGCTTCTGGGAACGAAACAGTTTAAAAATGAATTTAAACGAATATTCTTGCACAAGTATGTCTATTACAAATTCAACTCACTGAAGATCAGAGGCACAGCTGAAAAGGATTGCAGAAAGTTCTTTAAAAGTCTGTTGAAGGAAAATTCAGATGATGTCTTATTGTGGATGAAGTACGCAAGTTTTGAATATTCATGTGGCAATGTAGAGCTGGCATGGAAAGTCATCAGCACAACACGGGCTAGTAATTATAATAATTCATGCAAAATTGTACTTGAAAGATACAACTTTGATTTTATTAGTGGATATATGGAAGAGTCTGCTCCTAAATATAAGGTTGGTTCGAGTGGTGTGAAAACCAGGCCAGGTGTGAATACAAATTTGAAAGCTGCTGATGTCAACGCTGAGAAGGTTGTTGAAAGTTTAAGTTGGGTGCTGGCAACATCGACGTCGACAGGCATCAACAGCACGTTGTCTGATTCACTTGCAACGCTCACAAAATCTGATGAAAAATTGTGCAACAACATCAGCAGAACTTCATCAACATTGTTGAACATTGTTGAAGATGCCATCGTCAACATGAATGTTAATGCCAATAGAAATAATAATAGTAATAATAAAATTCACCTGTCTTCGTACTGCCTCCACCATCTAGGACACGACCTCCTCCATCTTGTCCACCTGCTCGTTCGATTCATCGCCATAACTGCCGACATCCAAGTTGCCGTTCAAATCCATGATCGCGTTCTTGATTTTCTACTCCACCAGACTCCTGCTAATACTGCTACTAATGATTCTAACAACAACAGCAGAACTACCAACGACCGAGGAAATGATTCCAACAGCAAGAAGAAAATTAGTTCATATGACAACATGCTTCAGAAATTCAAGTCCAGTCTTGCCCGCTACATGATTTATGATCTTTGGGAACTCATAAATTTTTACCTCAGTAACCACTTTTTGCAACAGACGCTACTCATCGCCACGGCAACCAAACATTTGAAATTATTTCCAAAGAGTCTGAATATAATCCGCAATTACATGATGCATAGAAACGAAAATAATGTGATGGCGTGCATTAATGATGGCCTGGATATTTCTGATTTGTTGTACGGAGGACGACCACTGCTCGCCCTCCGTGTGGCTTACCTGGCCTCGCTGTTCAGTCTCTATTGCAGAAATAATGGTTAGTTAGATGATGGTGGGGTGTTGTTATTTGTTTACGTCATCAGATTTGTTTTTGTTGTCATTCAGAGTCCTTTTTTAAATCAAATCCTAATATAGACTCTACCGCATCATCTATTTTCAGCATTTTCATCATCATCAATATCTTCAACCTAATTAGCATCATTATCTCCACAACAGGCAGGAAATCAGCAGAGAATCGAATGATTAATTTCATGACCTTTTGTATGAACGATGAACAAACAGCCAAGTCCTCGATGCTCTGGTATCTTTGCTTCTTAATCCAGGCCAGTGTGAGCAAAGGCAAAATGATTGACATCTTCTACAGAGCCACTGAGCACCATCCATTCCTGAAGGTTCTATTCGTTATTATTTCTACTGTAAACGATCTAATAATATAAATCGAATGTAACTGCATTGACAGAAGCTCTACATGTTGGCGATCCGGTACATCCCTGAAAAGTTCGTCACCATAGCAACTCTTATGGCCAATAAGAAGATCCGAGTGAGAACGTACACGGAGGAAGTTGATTTGCTGATGAAGTGCTTTCAAATCGTGTCAGCCAGCAAACAAATGAACGCTGGTGACGATAATTAAGAATGATTTGAAACTTTTCTTTCAGCTGGTGCAGGCAGCTTTCTGTCAACGAAAAAAAGTCCCAACTTTTTTGGATACATGTGTTGAGAGTATATTCGATTCATAACAGCATATTTTCCGAAAACTAAGTATTTATGAATTAGCTAACATACAATAGCTCAATTTATTTACAACATTATCACCGATTCTATCATATTAATACAAATTTCCGTAAAACATCATAAAAATAATTTAATGAAAACCACAGTAAAAGAATAAATAGATGATTGAGTAATTTCACTATCATTCAACTGAATTGAAAAGCTTCAATGTAATATCTCTTCCTGCTTGATTTCTTTTGTTTCACTTTCAAATATTTGGCCTGGTTGATAATCTTCTGACACAAACCTTCTTTTGCCTCAGAAACCTGTTAGAAAAAAATTAAATCCACTTTACACCAATCATTATCACATGATAATATACAACGTAATTCTGCCGGACCAACTTCGTATACATCAATGCTGCAATATACACTTGTGTACGGAAACATGTACACTGTGCACGCAAACACATGTAAAACAAACTAACCGTAACATCTATGTACGTGAGAATGTCATTGAGAAGTGAGGCTCCTTCCCCACCAGAGATGTCATCGGCACTGTTGTTGGACTTTGAACTCTTGACCTCCCTACTGCCAGCAAGGTGGAGGACAAGTCTCGGGTAGTGACAGTCGAGCAGCATGTTCAGCCAATCAATGATGGTTTCGATAGTGGAGTGATGGTGGGGATGGAGATGGTCATGGAGATGGTCATCATTTTCGTCATCCTCTTCTTCATTGCTTACGAGTTCATCGTGCAAGAACTTCAACAACTTCTGCATTGAAATGAGAATAAAAGATTGAGTATGCAAGTGAATGAATGAACAGAAGAAAGAAAAATTTACGATTGAATGAATGATACTAATTACTATACTAATCAGCCAATGCTAACAAATTAAAAAATGCATCATACGATAATGATATTGAAGCAGAAGATATGGTAGGAGAGCAAAACATACGAGGACGTGATGCAGATTCATTGTTGAGAGGTACTGTGTGAAATCATTCGGCAGTTGGAGGTGGTGCACAACGGAACGACTGCATGTTTGTGTTTTTGTGTTGTGAAAAGGAAAATCTTCATGTTAAAATGCTGAAACCTATTATATCGTTACTTTAATAAGAATAAAAATTGAAACGTGTGTGTGTTACTCTTGCTAAATTCGTCTGACGATGGTCTGTGTCATGTCCATGAAGGTCAACACAATGCTTTGCGTAGTATATAAAATAGAAAAAGAGAACAAAATGAACAAACAGTCGTTGTTTAAAGTGTGATGTTTGAAGGTCGTCATCACTCAACAGACGGGTCATTAGGTCCATGATGGTTGGCGCCTCCATGTGGTGGTCATACAGTAAACTTGAAAACTTCTTCAGGTCTGCAGTCTGAAGTTAATTTTAAAATGAATGAATGGGACGTTGAGCTTACACAATCATTATGCAATCATCTGTTTTCGGTGAAGATCAAACACAATGATGAAGGAATACAAAACAAAATAGAACCTTCTTTCCATCTATGAATTCTTTCAAAAAATCAAGCCTGTCTTCGTCACCTTTATCTTCCTCGAGACGTCCTCCTGACATCACTTTCATCCTCTAGCAGAGGGTTCAATTCAAACAATATAAACAACGTCCACCAATCCATCATTTAATCAACCATTCAATCAATCATTCATTCATTCCATTTGACTGAACGACCAGCAAAAGGAGCAACAGTAAAATAATAAGGACGAATGCACTTGTTTGGAGCAATGGAGATGGATGATTGATGTGCTGAGTGAATGAGGCTGGTAGCTGATCTTTCCTTCATACAGGCCTGATGTTGTTACTATAAATAAACTTTTCTTCGACCTATGCAGCTTAAATATTCAATGAAAACAAGTTGACCATAAATTAAAATATTAATGAGATGATTGATCATGACCTCATGAATATTTACAAGACAGCCATCAACCCACTTGTATAATTTTTCCTTGACATTGTTCCTTATAAATATACATGTTTCTCTTTTGGCCACACCTTCCATCCATCAAATATATACCTGTGTATTTGAAACAAGTATAAATTATATTTAATAATATCATTAACAGGAACATGACAATAAAGAAGAATTATCTTACTAAATGTTGGTGCAGTGTATTATAACAATTGCTCTAAAAATACAAAAAGTAGCATAAATTTGTAGTGACAGACCTCTATTACCCCCCTCAATCTGTCCATAGACAACTATTTGATTCTGGTCCAAGATTAGGAATTTGGAAACTTTTTCTTTGGTCAGCTTCATACTTTTTAAACTGTCTGTTTAGGTGGAAATAAAGCACGAATGATGATGATTAGGATGACGATGATGACGACGACGATAACCCAATTTTAAATTTTAAACTCAAAGAAAAAATAAGGAAGGAAATGTATGAAAAGAATGATTGAAAAAACATACCAGCTAAATCATTAGCATCCTCATCATCGAGATCATCATCACCACCGCTACTTCTATTATTATTATTATTGTTGTTGTTATTGTAGGGATGAATCAATAATTGTTCACCCTGGACATCAAGTCGATAAATATTCGTCTGAATGTTCGAGGATTGATTCTGTGAGGGTGGGATTAGCAGATTAAAATTATAAGCTGGTGGTTATGATGTTAATGACATTTATGCATGGAAACGAGAAATTTATCACAAAAAAGACTAACATCATAAAATGATACAGAGAGATACGATGAAGAATTCAAATCTACAATTTGGACATTCATTATGGTGACTTGCAATGCTGCTGCTGCTGATAATGTCACAAGTTGCTCTGCAAGTACTTGCACAGACAGGTCGTTGTAGACGATGATAACGTGATTTTTGAACTCGAGGCAGCAGTGAGCATTCATTAACTATCAGCAACATGTTAATAAAATTCACATATGATTTATAGCAAATTAAAATTCATTTATAAATCAAATTAAAAAATTTTTTACTTTAGTGGTTTTTATTCTCCTTTTTATAACAGATGACGATTCTTTTATCCTTTTCAGCTCCTGCTCATATGTTTAATTAATCAATTATGAGTAAAAAAAATATGAATGAAAAGATTATAAAAAAGATTAAATTAATTTGAAAAGCACCTGCCCATCTCTGGTGATGTAGTAGAACTTCCTTCCTTGGTGCTGCTGCCTCACAGCAACGGCAAGACATCGAGCACTGCCGTCCAGGTACCAACTCTTTAGGGCCATCATGTCTTCCAGCTTTTAAATCATCAAATCAAATGCTCCAATGAATTATGACTATCAATATCAACAATGATAATAACATGATTTAAAAACAAAATTTTTAAATAAAATACTGTTAAAATTGAAATTAAATTAATTATGTCACACCTTATATAGAGTAAGTTTGTTTAAATGAGTTATTAAAATTTTCTCATCTTCCAAGAAATCATCATCATCATAGCTCGAGATTCCAACCAGCGAACTGTCACTTGTTTCAAGAATCAGATCACCAACAAGGTCGTCTTCGTCGCTTTTCAAACAGAGCTGAGCCATCTTCCACCTACATATTCATGTATAATATTTTAACGACCTATTGTTTTTCGTTAGTTTAATCAGGACATGATTCATTTATTTCATATAATGATCAACATTCATCAATTGTAATTATAGAATTACTTATTATTACACTATTATTGCAATACAAATGCTTATGTTCAGTAAGTTTTTTAGTGTTTGTAAACACAGGAATTAGAAAAGTTATAACAGATAACTGATTTAGAATCTAAATGAATTGTATGCAGCACAAACATCGACAATAAATTACAACATCTCTCACAAAAGAATCTAAATTTTAGATTCTTTGGGGCTAGATTATTTCCCTAACCTCTATCCCTATCAGATCAGGGTTATGGATAGGGGTTAAGGAAGACTTACTTTAGATTTAGAAGAAGACTTAGACAAGTTTGATGTTATTGTTGTAATGTAATCGTAATGTAATCCTTCAAATAAAAATAAATGACATCATGATCATGCAGATGAATTACCTAAAATAACAATCAACCGATCGTTTAATTAAAATCAAATGATCCGCAAATAAATCATTTAGAAAATTAAAAATAAAAAAAATTAAAAAAGTTTACGAGGTTAACCGAGACCAACGAACCCGCACGTGTAAGTACTGGTTTGGAAAGTTATCGATAATATGATGTTTATATAAACAGCAAAGACAGCCGAAATAAAAATCTAAGTGTCGATTCAAGGAAGTTAGTGCCTGTGAAGAATTATGAAACAAAATAAAATTAGTAAAATAAATAAAATTAAAAATAAAACTTGCAAAAATTTTTAATTTAATAATATAATTTACATTTAATTTGATTGTTTTAAACTCTTGCAATTGTTACATTTATTCGGGGCGCTTTCAACTTTTTAACACAAAAATATTAATCTATGTTTGTATTGTATTTTCGTTAATGAAAATTTCTCCAATCATGTCGTAAATTTGTTAATTTGAGACTAAAAGCAAAATTTTAAAATGTTTTTTTTTTGTTTTTGTTTTTAAATATTTTAAAACTTTCATTTTATTTTTAATACGGACGCCATTATGGATTTGATCGAAACGAAACTTAACTATCTACACCACTATCCTATTGGTTTTTTTTAATACTTTAATTAATTTTTATTACATTTCTCAATTAATGAATAATAAAATGTCTTTTGTATTCGTTCCAGCCGATATTTTCACTAATATTTTTGCCAATAAGTAGATGTACATTTTCTGTAGTGATGTGCGAAAATATAAGTGATAGTCTTAGTGATAGCTTGTTCTATAAGACAAGTAACAAGGAAACAGCATCATTTCCTATTTGTGGTGTTTCTGTGAATAACGTTTTTGGTTCAACTAATAGCAGCCATACTATTAATTCTCTGCTCATGATGGGAGGCTGTAAAGTTACTGAAGATGTTTCCAAAACCAGGGATGTACTAAACATCAATACAGTCACTTATTCATTAACGGAGTTATTGTCATTTAATAGCAATCAGCACGACCGACATCAGTTAAATTCAAATGATATTGGTAATAATAATGATAATAATAATGTTAGTAATGATGTTGGCCATCATGATAATGGTTACAACCATCAAACATCGTCACTTGTACCCAATGGTAGTGTCATCGCCTCCAGAGATAGCTCTGACGAAAGAGATTCACAAATGTATGAAGAATATTTGATCATTGACGAATCAGTCGATCGAACAAATGATGCTGGTGATGATGATAGTGATACTGATAAAGAAGAAAATTCTTTTGACAACACTAGCAACTATAGCGATGGTAATAAAATGGATGATGGTCATGATGACGATGATACAGATGATGATGATCATGATACAGATGATGTTAAAAATACAAGAAATTATCGAACTTTCATCAGAAGCAGTGAGGATATTAATGAGGATACAACGTTCATATCACTCTCTGGTGATATGAATTCTCCTATCTCATCACAAACGTCATTAACATTTTCAATACTACCGTCGTTATCATTTCCAGCTTTATCACTAACCTCGTTCGCATCATTGTCTTTGCCGAAACCGTCGTCGTTGTCGTCCACACTGCTGTTGGCATCATTGGATGAGCATGACAAACATCTGCCACCAGCTGCTCAGTACCAACTTGAAGTTTGCAAAAATGAATTGCCTCCATCACCAACATCATCCTTGCCACCATCATCAACATCATCCTCATCTACGCCATCAGCAACAACAACAGCAGCATCATTGCCATTGTTGGAGCCCTTCACGTCTACTTCATCATCATCGCCCTCCTCCTCCTCCTCCTCCTCATCATCATCATCAATAACGTTTTCCTCACTTTTGACCACGTCATCTTCACCGTCACCACCCTCGATCTCATCATCGTCATCAACATCATTTTCTTCTTCATCGTCGTCATCATTATCTTTACAATCATCATCTTCGTCATCATACTATTCGGAAAATTTGAGGAATTTTGAAATAAAACAACCCACTGTTACCATCTTAAAGACGTTAATAACGGTGACCACGTCCTCATCGGCAGTGATAAAAAAGTCAAAATTGATAGAAAGAACCTCATCTCCATCATCATCTTCTTCATCATCGTCACCCTCATCATCAGCATCAGTTACCAATCAGAAACTACACAAGTCATTATCTGAATGCTCATTGGCTAGCAAGAAAAGGCTTCAACCAATCACAGGTAACTTTTGAACACTGATGCATAACATACACACACGCACGCACGCACACATACACACACACAGATATAGGATCTGGCCTACAGAACCTGGGCAACACATGCTTCGTGAATGCCACCTTGCAATGCCTTACCTACACACCAGAACTGCAGCAGTACATGGTGCAGTACCAGGCTAACCATTGTTAGTCGAATCTGTCTCGTTCATTCGTTTGGGTTTGATGGATGGTACTGAGTGGATCTAATTGATATTAATGAATGAATGAAGCTGATTAATATTAATGAGTCATCAAAATTAATATTCACAACCAGGCCCAAATGCCTCCGACTGCATAATGTGCGCACTGGCCCAGCACATGCAGTCATGCTTCCACGACAGTAAGAGGATATTGAAGCCACATAATATTCTGCAGCTATTAAAAGGTTGACTGATTTTTGTTGCAAAAGAAGGAATGAATAAATAGATGAGTGAGTGATTGAATATATGAATGAGTGGAAGGATGGCTGGGTTACTGGGAAGGTTGATAAACTAATGACTACTGAATGAATGATTGGCTAAAGAAAAAGGAAACAACTGATAATGAATGGCTGGAGAAACGAATAGGTGAATGGCTGAGTGAATGTATACATGATTGAGTGAATGAATGATTGAGTGAATGAATGATTGAGTGAATGAATGAATGAGTGAATGATACAACACAGGGATAGCTCGTCACATGCGATGGGGGCGCCAGGAAGACGCACACGAGTTTCTCAGGTTCCTCATTGACGCTCTCCACAAATCCTGCCTAGCTGGTCACCATGACAACAACAATAATGATAATAACAATAATAATAACAATAATATTAATAACAATCGTAATGATAATGATAATAATAACAGTAATCAAAACGACGTTCAGACTAATGGTCCAATTAATAATAACAGCAATGATCCGCATATTAATATCCTGAATGATAATATCAAAGTTGAGGTAAATTATGGTGATGGCAGCGGCAGTAGTAGCAGCAGCAACTGCACCAACAACATCACCCACGAAAGTAACAATCACAATATTGATGCAGATCGTGAACCAACGAAAAATTCTTGCATAAATTATGTTAATGAGCCGACCCGTCCAATCGCAGCCGCCAAATGCTCTAAACTTTGTGATGATGATGACAAGGATGAAGATTTGAAGAAAGGAAGCATCAAAGCAGTCGTCGCCGACAACAATGATGACGGTGGTGGTGATTGCGCTGATGTGGTCGCAAATGATGGTCATCATCATCATTTCAAGGAGGAACGTAAAAGCAGTGACGACGACGATGACGACGTTTCGTTTATTCACCACTTATTTGCAGGCCAACTCAGGAGTCAAGGTGTTTTCATTATCATCTTCCTTAGCTAGGACATTATTCAATAATGATTAGTGATAATTATCATCGTAGTAACCAGGGTGTCAATAATTTTCTTCCCACACTCCCTCCAGTCATATGCGACATGTGTCAGTGGACGTCGAACACGTACGACCCTTTCCTCGACATCTGCCTCGATGTCAAGACATCATCATCCATCACGCAGGCCCTCCAGTCGTTTGTCACGTGCGAACTCCTCGACGGCGACAACTCCTACTTCTGTTCCAGGTTAGAAATGGAGTCTGGTGAGGTTGAGAACTAGAGATGTGCTATTTATTTTGCAATTTTTTTGAGTTTCCGTCTTTCAACTTATCACCATTCATGTTCTATCATAATTAATGAAATTAGTCTCTTTAAACAATGTCTACACATGATTAAAAGTTAAATTAGATAAAACATGACATCACCTCGATGACAATAGTTGCAAGAAGAATGTGACAGCTCGTAAGTTGTTCTCCATTCACAAGCCACCACGCATCCTGACACTGCAGTTGAAGAGGTCGCTTGAACAAGTTTTCATTTCATTTAACGACACTTTACAGATTTATATTTTTATATATCTGCATATCGACGTTTAAATCAAACGGCTTAATCAACATATTTATTGCACACCATACACTACACTAAAAAGTAGATCGCTGTTTGTAGCTTGCCCAAAGAAAATATTTACAGAACAACTTCATTTCCTTCAAAATCAGATCATAGTCGTTCATCAATTCATTTTAATACATTGAGTTTTTGAGACGTTGCCAAAACGCATTTAAAACTTGAGAAAGAAGCGGGAAGCATAACTTGTGGTGAAGGCTTTTAATCTGATATATTGTAATATATTTTGATTGTTGCAGGTACGGTATGAGTGGTGGCAAAGTGACGAGGCACATCACCTTCCCTCATCAGTTCAACGCCCATCCCTACACCAGCTCATCCCTACAGAACAATCCAACGTCATCAACCTTATCGCCACCACCATCATCATTGCCATCGTCATCATCAGTTTTGCCCAGTGAAAATCTCTTAAAAAGTCCTAAATCATTCCTAACTCCCGCTGATTCATCATCATCATCATTGCAAAATCACGATGCAGTGTTCAGCACTGACCAATTAGGTGATAAGAAATTAGGTCATGATTTAAAAAATGAGCTTCCGATTGGCTGTGAAGATAGCTGCATGTACGACCTGTACGCGGTGTTGGTTCACGACGGGCACAGCACAAACTCGGGTCATTATTATTGCTACGTCAAGACAAAGGCAGGCCTCTGGTTCTGCATGAATGATCACATGGTGAGTTTGTGGCCGGCCGGCTAGTTCTTGAATCTTTACAACATTTATTCACCGGATATATATGTAAAACGGCGATTGAATGTGTTGTAAATTTCAATGACTCATGAATATTAATGGAACTCTGAATTTTAACGTATTCATGAATATTATTATAATTAATTGCACCAGGTGAGGCAGTCAACACTGGACGAAGTGTTATCCTCCGAGGCCTACTTACTCTTCTACCATCGTCAAGGTGACCAGCCGAACAACTCCTCCATCAAGGTGTTGGGACAGCTGAAAACATCGTCGTCGTCATCATCGTCAACATCGTTACCGTCGTCTTCATCATGTTCGACGTTGGAGTCCTACATGAAGAGGTCAAGGGTCAGGTGTAGGGGAGGTCAGCTGCAAGCATCATCTTCACCGTCGTTAATAATGGTGTCCCCATCGTCATCATCACCTCTGTTATCATCATCAACATTCACATTGTCATCTGTATCTAAACATGTTACCACAAAGTTTTCATCATCATCAACAACATCATCATCATCATCGTCAACATCATCAACCCAGCAACAAACATTGAGACACAAGAAAAAGTTGCCAACCACAGACTCATCATCATCAGCATCGACCTCAACTAATATTTTGTTGAAACATGACCAGGCCAACATCAACAGTAAAGAAAACATCAATAATATCAACAGCAAGGAGAACATCAACATCCTCGAACAACCACGTACAAGTCGGCTCAAATCATCACAACACAACAAATTGGTTGCAAAGCGTACAACAACAAATAGCAACAAACCGCCAACAGCTGCAACAACAAGCAACACTCGGAAACTGATGAACAGGTTAAAGAAACCACAAATCCCTGAATGCCTCGTTGATATTTTGAAACCACAAAAAGTGAACAACCTCACATCAACAGCAACAACTGCAACAACATCATTGTCATCTATTTCTTCAACAATGACCTCAACATGCCAGAAAACATTCAAAATCCCATTGAAAAGGCCATCAGCAAGTGATTCAACTTGCAACAAACCTTCCAACAACAACACAGCGACACCATCATTACCACACAACACTCAAACAATGCAAACCTCCACATCCCGTACGACAATTTCATCAACAACATTGCTTTCAACATCAACAACATTTTCAGGGCTTAAGCCAGTGTATTCGCCTCCAACACCGACATTAACTACTACATTAATCACGAAAACATCAATGACAACAATCGTCACACCTTCACAAAACATTTCATGTAAATCAACGAAATCAGTAGCCTCAAATGCGTCAACAATTCCTCTGCTATCAACAACATCAACGATAACGTTGACAGCAGCCTCCACAAACTCACCACCAACAACATCAACAAATGTAACAAAGGTTTCAACCTTCCAGACAAAATTAAAGAGGTTCGCAAAAAACATGCCAACGTCATTTTTGTCCACTACCATCTCCTCATCAACATCTTCTTCCTCGTCCTCCTCTTCTTCTTCATTTTCTTCTTGCTGTTCTTTATCATCATCTTCGTCGTCATCGTTGCCTGCTTCAACAGTAACAACCACTTCAGCAGCAGCAACAACAACTGCTTCAAATTCAACAGTTTCAAAAATTATCTCACCTACATTAACAATAACATCAACAAAAACGCTGTTGACAACGTCAAAAGTAACGACAACAACGCAAAAATCATCAAAAATCTCAACAATGACACCACCAACAAGTTTGACAACGTCAGCGAATTTGGCAACAGTAACAACGGCTACGACGACAATAACACTAGCACCTCACGCAGAGAGCAAACAATTTAGGAAACGAAAGTCGTCAGTTGCTAAACAATCACTCACCAACAATGATAGTAATAGTAACAACACCACCGACAGTAACAATAATGACATCAACATCTGTAAACACAATAACACCATTGGCAACGATGACAACAACATAGACGGTCTCAACCTCGACACAACCGTACGGCAGCCATCTCAGCAGAATGATGAACAAAAACTACAACAACAACAACATCCAATGTATTATGTACCGCCAATCAAATTGAAAAGAATGATTGACAATGGGAAACAGACCTATCACATTGTCAGATAATGAACCATCATTGTATTCACCATTTCATCATTGTATTTATAATCATTAGTTTATATTTTCCCTTATCATCATCATCATCGTCGTTGAAAAAATGTTTGGATTTGGATAGTAGATCATCGTCGTCTTCATTCTCTTGCACAAATTCATTAAGTACCTAAGAAATGAGATTTCTTCATCATAATATTTAATTTTTTTAGTTTCGTTTTATTATATATTTTCAGTTTGATTGATCGATCGGTTGCTAGGTCAGCTGATGGCCGATGTGTGATCATGTTATGTTCATTTATAAACAGTTTTTAATGATTGCAACAACGTTATAGACAGTTCCCTTTTTAACGTTAACTTCATTTAATTTGTTCTTAATGTAAATATATATCAACACACACAAACATACAGACAGATGTACACACACACATACAGTATGTATATAAACTCTTACAACACTACCATCATCATCATCTCTAACATCTTTATTTATTTGTCGTTGTTTTTTCATACATGCATACATTCACACTCATAAGCACGTACATACATGTACATACACACACACCTCAAAAAATTTTATCTATCCATTCTTTACTTTCTTCTGTTTTAAAATGACGGAATGAATGGATGATGTGAGTGAATTGAGTGACATTCTGAATGAAATAGTAAGTTAATGGATGGATAAATAAATGAATGTATACAAAGTGATAGACAGAATGAAACAGTGAAATGGATAAATGAAATTACCTCCCATCTGATTGCATCACACATTTCTACTTTTTATAACTTCATTCGAAAAAAGAGCCGAAAAAATCTTTAATTGAAAAACAATTAATTACTTATATTCATTTATTCATTCAACTTCTCGTTAATCATTCATTCGCTCATTCACTTATTCACCCGGTTATAGCTCCTAAGACGATTGAAATGACAGAAATGAAGACACTGGGTAACGAAAGATAATCACGTTATAACTAATTATAAATATGACGTCACAAACATTTCAAGAGAAATACAAAATGATGACGTCACGAACACGATTGAATAAATCATTAACGACTCAATCGATTCAAATCCCTAATGAATGGTTGAGACATTTATTAATTTCAATTCTATTAACATTGCTTGCTCGTCGAATCACAGCGACCGTTATGGAATATACTCCTGTAGAACACGAGCAAACAAAAATTGTGAGCAGGCAGGCAAACGCTAGAAGGCTGGCTGATTGACTGATTGATTAATTGGTTGTTGGTTGATTGATCGATTTAAACGATTGATGGGTTAGCAGCTATTGGTTAGTAGGTTCATCTGTAAGCCATCTAAAAAGTAAAATATCTAATAAATGAAAATAGGATGAAACGAAATGAATCATGATTGGCCGGGAAGTATAATTCAAACTGAGCAATCAGAGGTCGACCATCAGGCCGGCCCCCATCTTGTGACCAATGAGAGACTTCCTGTCACATTCCAACTGAGTTGACAGTATCAGCGTCACTCCTGAGTAATTAAATTTCATCAAATTAAAAAGAGGTATCAGAAAAGGAATTGAAGAGACAAATAAATTCGATTGAAAGCAAATTGCCATACAATAAATTTCTAGGCAATTATTCCTAACAACTGGTGTTAGCAAGAATTATTTAATTGACCACCAACTGAAATAATTGTCTGTAGCTGCTTTAATTTGGCTATTAAGATGTGGCGTTGAATAAATGCAACACTTTGATCAATCAATCACAGTCAAACAACAAATTCCAAGCAACCAATCATATTCAGCTATAAGACCCTAACCCTCCCCAATCACAGCTAACCTTTCTTAATATCAAGCTGATACGATATGCCAATCTGCTGATGGCTATTCATCTTGATTTTGAAGACTCCCATTTTTTTGTGGTTGTATTTGGCTCCGAACGTCATCTTAGAATCGTTTGAAACCTTTGAGTAATCAATCAAAATGCCGAATTTGAGGTCTTTGCTGATCTTCTGACAGATGGACGATTGATATTCGGTTGAATCCGATCTGGCGTATGGATTTTATTTCATTTTATTTACCAGCTTTGCAGAAAACTTTTTGAAAGTTGTTTTTGAATGGTTTAGAAATTTGAAAGAATACAAAAACATTCCCAATACATGATGTGTCAATAATACAGCACCTCCCTATCTCATCGATAGATTGGAATCATACAAATCTCATTTTTCAAAATATTCCTTCCGATCAATCGAGCGCAATTTATTTTTTATCCCGATCACAAAGTTGGTGACGGGTTCCCGCAACTTAACAGTTCTTGGCCCGGTTGTTTGGAATGGTTTACCTCCTTACTTACGTGACCCTAACCTATCATATTTACAATTTCGAAGTCAACTTAAAACTTATTTATTTGCACAATTAATGTCCGTCTTATTTGTCTATGATTTAGTAGCGCTTTTAGAATTCAACAATAAAAAAGCGCTGTATATAAATTTCCGTAATAATAATAATAATTTATTCATGTGAGCAACTTAAAATTTGTTGAAATTGGTAGTCTGGATTTTCTACAACTGTGTTAGAGATGAAAAAATAATGATGAAAAATAACATTAACAAAAGAAATCTAACGAAGTATTAGGAAAAAACTAAAAATCAAACATACTATTTGATGTAAAATAAAAGATTAAAAACAAACTGTAAAACAAAACCAACAAAGTGTTAACAACGGTTAAGTCACCAGTCTTGTAACCTACAGCCCAATTCAAACATGGCCAAATTTTCTTGTTGGGAGTCGTTTCGTCCAATTTCATCATCACCCCTCCAAACCAGCTACCACTCCTGAGAAATTAATTAGTGATGGGTGTTATTTAGTGTTGTCACTACAAAAGGGATGTGATGTAGTGACGCAATAAAAATAGGGATGTCATGATATTAACTTTAAAATGGTTGAAAGGTCAAGATGAGTTCCTGTGAAATCAAAGTACAAATCAGCTGTTGAGTGTGTATTCTTTGTCTTGTACGACGACTTTATGGAAGCAGTCTTCTTACTTGTAGGATGAAAATAATGTCAATTTGATTATTTATCAATCTCGATGGCTGGAAACAGTTTATTAATTCAATATCAAATAACAAATTAATGAGATGAATTAATGAATGAATGATTTAATGAATGAATAGATGAATGGCGTGAAAGAATGAGAAAAGGAATTCTGAATGACAAAAACAAATGCGCACCTGATGCTGGGTACAAACATTGTCTCAAATGACAACCCTAAACCATTGACAATACAATTTTTGACATGCAACTGGTTGGTTATCTGTGCCTCATTAGTGAAGTCAGTCACAAATTCAAGACCTGTTTCAAAGAGAAAAATTTATGAATAGTTTAATTACTTGGTAATTCATTAATTCCTATTCAGTTATACTGTTATAGGATTGGATTCTGAATTAAATTATTAAAAATGTAACATATTAACTATTGAACTATTAAGTAGAGTAATTCTAAGACCAGACTCTAACTAAATTAAATTTGTATTTGACAAAACTTACCTAACACATGATTTAAATAAGTAGCTTACCATAATCTTTCAACTTATGTTGCAGTTTCAAATTGCCAGCAAACAGTTTAGTGTCGTTGTTGATTGTGCAATTGCTCAACAAATGAAGACCTGCTGTTGACTTTGATTTAAATTCCAATTTGCACAACCCATAATCTGATTTGTTAAAATTCAAATGGAAAATTCACATTTTGATTATTCAGATTATTCATAACATTTATTTATAAAAAAAAATCATAATAATGAATAACAAATTTTAAAATATAAAATGCTGAAATGAATAATTTTTGTGACTAAATTTGGTCCTCTTGCTTTTTATTCATTAATCAATTAATGTCACTTTCAAGGATTTTTTCATTTCATTTCCCCAGTATGAATGGTTTATTTATATAAAAACTTTGAAAAAAAAATTAAAAAAATAGGAGTAGATATGACCAAGACTTACTATATCCTTTGGAGATTAAATCTCGAGCTTCTTCGTGCAAATCTGAAAATTTTGGTGGGGACATTCTTAAACGACAACTCACTCAATAAAACCAACAGACTGTCGTACGTTTGGTAGTTCAAGTCAAAAAACTAGAATAATGGTGAAAAAGGGAGTTAAAAGTTAACTTAGGTTTTGAAACTTAAAACAGTCGGAATTGATATATAGTCGGAATTGATAGAGCTAGCAGATACATTTTTACATAAGATTCATGAACGTTCGCTAGGTTTCTCCAGATCACAGGTTTTAAAACCTAAGTTAACTTTTAAATGCTGTTTAAAAGACAGACGCCGTGAAAACGCTAACGCTTTTGAGTTGCGTTTGTTTTTTGCTCTCTGAGATGAGGTGTTAGAAGTAATTTTTGTTTCATTAAAATGTCCGAAAGTACAAATTTAGGCAATAATATCTGTAAAAGTTTTGACTTGTTGAAAGTCAGTCGTAAAAAGGAAAATTTGATCAACTATAGTAGCAAGTCAGTTTTTTATTTTCAATTTTCATAAAAAATTTTAAAATTTGAACGTTAAATTTTTATGATTAATTTATGACAATATTACGCTAATTCATTACTGAATAAACTATATTTTCGATTAAATTGATCATTAAACACAGAATTGGGGGTGCTCACATTCCACCAGCATCGGTTATTTTATTTTTCAGATTAGTTCAGCAGTTTATTTTATTTTTGTATTATAGAGAGAGATGACATTAGATAGTTATTTTTAAATATCATTTAACATTGTTTGTTATAGATTGCTTTTTTGTCTTTTTGTTATTATTTAATAATAATTTAATTATTTGATTTTTATTTTCATAAAAAGAGTTATTTAGGGACTGGATATTATTTCAATGATTCCAACAAGTCAAAGAAGACAAACATTTGCAACATTAATGAATGGAAGAGATCAAGTAAGAAGCACAAAACACTGAAAGAAATTAAAGAGAAAATTGATCAGATGTTCAATGTAATGCTAACTGCTGAATAATGTTGTTAATGAATGATGGAGGTGAAAAAGACGATGGCCAAGATTATTGCTATTTTGTAAAGATGAATAAGATGATTGATGGTTAAATTGGTGATACTTATTGCATTAATAATAAAAATTTGCTAACTAGAATTAAAATAAACAAATTTTAAAGACAAAGCTACCACTGAAAGAAGGAACATCTACAGAATTGAAAAAAACAAACAGACCCCTGCCACTATCATCTGATCTTCATATTGCCAGCAAAAAACTAGGTTGTCAGAAGGCAGATAAAAAGAGATGCAACCAGTCCAGAGCTCCAAGATTTATCTTTGGAGATATTGTTCATCCATATTTTCTAAAATTATTCAATTTATGTTTATTTGAAGATATTGTTCATCCATATTTTCTAAATTTATTCAATTTATATTTATTTGTTTGGTTTTTTTTTATCTAAATCAATCATTTTTTGGTTTAGATCATTTTTTATGTTATTAAAGCTACTGTCTTTTATTTTGTGTTTCAATAATGATTGGTTTATTTTTAAATTTCATCTTTATATTTTCAGCTTCGAATTTGTTACATTGCCATTCATTAAAATCTTACAAGTTATTCAAACAATAATTTCACTTAACAAACCAAATGAATAATAGGATCACCTCCCGGGACCTGGTATGTACAATAACACATATAAATGTTTCGGTCCCAAAAAATCGTTCAGAAGAAATTATCAAGATTTTGGCATTGGTTGGAAGATTAATAGATTCTCATTGAACTCTTCTGTCAGTAAAATGATGTTTTTGAAATTTAATTGCCATTAAGTAATTGGCAAGTAACAGTAATAGGTGTATGTAAATGTACGAAAATGTTGATTTGAAACTGCAATCTAGCTCTAAGTGACTTTTTGATTGATTTTTTCAGTTTAAATTTAAACACTAAGCAGGGGTCCGGTCTTGCACCAGGAATGTACAAAGAAGTTGAAACGTGCAAGAAGTCTATTGCTCCGTGGAGAGATGTCAACATAAAATCTATCTGGGACATTGTCAGTGGCTGGTTGATTGGCTGGCTAACTGATTGATGTGCTGGTTGAATGTTTAGTTGATTGACGGATAGATTACATGGCTGGTTGATTGATCATAATTGTTTGTATCAATGGCATCATGTTGATCAGGTTTATAATGTAATGTAAATATTAAATCTTTATTTCTGATTCAAAACGAATAAATTTTTTTGTGTGTTCTCCTTATGTATGAAAATTGCGAAGACTAATTTATTTGTTCGTGTTGAACGCGCCTCCAGAAGCAAGATTATCTGGCCAGTCCTGCTCAGTTTGATGTTAGAACCGATACAATTAAGAAACTCAATAAGAACAGGCAACGAGGTCATTAAATTTTTTTTTTGCATCATCATTATTATTATTATCACTTTTTACACCATAATCATCGTTGACGTCTTTGTTATCGTTATCATCACCAACAGGATTGTTTCAGAAATCGGCACGCTTTCCATTGAAAGAGTACCTTCGTAACGTCATTGAATCACCAAGCTATGCCTCCAGATCTGCAGTCAGTTAGGGAATGAATGAATAAAAAAATGAGATCATGATACAAACAAGTGTTAGTGAATATAAATGGATGACAGAGAGAGGAGAGAGAGTTGTAGTGATTGATCGACATAAAAATATACGGCAGACCCCAAGCTCATACGCAGTTACAATCAGTAAATAAGTAATAAGGTCACAGTCAATAGCAGTAGCAATTTTTATAAACCAAAACTGTCAGCACAAAGTAACAACATTACTATATCGCACATCACATTATCCAAACCATGAATGACCATCAAGAATATTCCTGGTCCCGGCTCCTACAACCCAATCTACCCATTCAAATGTCAGAAGAGGAAGCAGGAGGGAGAAGATGATGAAGGGATGTGCGTCACCATCAGCAAGTTGAAGCCTGCTTTCAACAGTACCACTCCTAGAATGTTCAAGTTTCTTGAATGTTCCACCGCTAAATTGGTTCGATCAATTATCTTGCTTGATTATCTTTTTGTTTATAGTCTTATAAACTATAAACAAAAAGATAAATCTATTAGTTTTTCTTATCTATTTCTTTTTTGCTTCAACTAGTTTCATTTGAATATCGCACTATCAATCATTAGCAACACACAAAAGCATGAACAATATCTACACTGACAACACCAACAACACAAGTCCGAACCAGGCCCCGGAAGGTACACGACGGACAGCATGATCAATGAGAGACACCAGCACACCTACTACAACGTTTTCAAATCCAAATCCGAAAGGATGACTAATGATGATTTTCTCAGCCTTGGGTTTGAAATTGCTTCCGTAGTTATAAATTATTAACAGTAAAACAGTTCTCCGTAAATGATTATGATTAATTACGCTTGTTTATTACAATGGCAATCGTAATATTATGAATGGGTATACGATTCATCATTCAGGGAAAGATTTAAAGCGACAGGAGCAATGAACGCACCAAGGTGTTCGAGAAAGGAAAGAGACGTTTGCATGGACCACTTATTTTATTGATGCTTCCCTTATTCTGCAATAATTTTCGATACGTCAATGTTTTATTAAGTTCGTTTTACGTGCAGTGCTAGCTAGTGGCCTTACAAATGTACTTTAGACAAAACCGTCGAATGAATCCAACTTGTTGACTCGTTTCCGCTTATTTCGAAACGATTTCTCACATTTTGCCGCAGAGGTTAGGGTTTTTTTTAATTTGTGTGTAGGGTATATATATATACATATATATATATATGTATGTAAATTTTATTGACATTTATTGAACCGCACGCTCTTGTCGTTAATCATCGTCGTTTTAATTGGACATCAAATTAACATTAATTACCATGCTTATCGTCATACATAATATATATATATATATACGTGCGTGTGTGTATAGAAGGTATGAATGCGAATAGCGTCGGTTTTGGTTTAGTATTTGATTCATCCGTCCTCTTGTTGTAAATGCCGTTTATTTATTAATTCATCAATTAAAAGAATATGAAGTAGTCAGATCAACAAATATAATATCTAAGCTAGTTAAGATGAGTATGATGACAGAAATTGTGATATTGATGAGTCGGTTACATGAGATGTGAGTGTTCTGTATGTAGACAGGTAAAATCATTAGTCAATATAAACATAAAATACAGATGAAACGTTTAACACATGCAAGCGCGTACGTATCTTTAACATACATACATACATGTAAGCATACAATTGAAAGTTTACAATCACACATTCACAATGTCACAATTATGAACACATTCAAAGCGAATACAAAATGAAATTTGAGTTAAAATTATAATACTAAGTTCGATTTAAAAAAAAAATAATAAATTGCATTGACTGTGTTACATGTTCTTCAACGTCATTCAAACCATCCAAAAAATATAACGCATTACATAAGGTAACATAAGGTTAGATCTGGTCTCGAAGGTAATAGTAACAAAGATACTTGTAAAATTGATAGCTTATGTCATAATTGATTCATTGTGAGACACTAAAACAAGCGATCAGATACAGACAAAATGTGACATGCGAGTCACGTTGATGTTATTCGTGATTATTTAACACGTATATTACATTAAGATCAACCGATTTAATTCATTGATAATACTTCATTATTCATTTAATTTTTGTATCAATCCATGTATAACTTAATGTTTTTAATAACTTTGAAACAATGTAAGCAAAAAAAATATAGCAACACGTAATTGTTAGATATCTCAATAACTGTACCAATGAATAAAGTAATTAGTGAGTGAGAAGAAGAAGAGTAGAATGTATAACCACAGACATTGAACGTGAAAAAATCAATATCTATAGTTATATTAAACGGTATTATTGCTAAATTAATAATCACCTCATTAATATTAATGGCGATCAGTCATCAGCTCATCAATGCTCATGATGTCAGCCAGCATAAATATTAATGAGATTGCATTGGTTAATAACGAATATCATCATCTAATTTGCATACAATTGAAATAAAATAATTTCGCCAATGACATTTAAGATCAGAAACATTTCTTAACTAATAATTTGATAACTACAATAGGCGTCAAAATATAATAATGATTAAAACGATAATAACTTATGCATTTGTATCATTTTTTCATATGTCATTTCAAAATGAAAATGTAAGAGCCTACCACAAATGATTTGTTCAATAATTTGCTAGATGTAAGAATAATGTCTTGACTTAAAATTTACGTGGATTTGAGACGAATGAACTTGTAATTCTTAGCCAAGAACATGCAAATGAAATAATAAAAGGACGCATTAGTAGAGTATGTAAGTATATCTCTTCAATTATTCGTGCAAGTTTATTTCGTTCATCATTCACCTCACTTCTGTTCAACATACATTCATCAAAGCACATTCGTTTAAGCATTCATATTATTAAAACACTCATACATCTCCAAAAACACACGCATTCGATACGACAGATGCACAATTTGCAAATACCAATTAGATTACTATTGAAAACATTAAAAATTCCTACTTAAAATGAATATTCCTACTCAATCAAATCAGACCTCCTAAGCTCCTTCATCGATTTTCAATGAAATTTTGGTAAATTCTACCAATTTATTGAAATCTTAAACTAATTCATGCAAATTTTATGTTAATTCATTCAAACGTGATATCAACCCATGCGAGTCAGATGTAAGCCTATGCAAATAATGATAAATTTTTTCAGGGCAAGACTAGCAAGCAAGGTAGAAGTTCTCTCATGATTGTGTGGTGGAGTACCAAGGAGGTCAGTGACGTCCATTCTTTTGTCAGGCCCTGGCGGTTAATAATAATAACAATTATAATATGACAATTATAGTATAAAGAAACCATTTAATTTGGCATAGATTTTTATAAATTCGAATAACTGACAATCACGACAATATTTATGTTGAAATTTTATAATAGAATTGATGATAAAACATTACGAGAGCCGATTTGGCTACTTCTACTACTATTAATATTACTATCTCTACTTCTACTACTACTGCTACTACTACTAGTATTTTAGAATACTGATAACACCTTGATTTTGAAGGTTCCTCTGGGCGTTTTGACGATGAGATAGTGCGTGATCTCATTCGGAGAATCATACTTTGGAACCTGAAGGGAAAATTTATGAACGAAGAAAAATGAATGGATGAACGATGAATGAAAGTATGAATCGCACGTGATTTAAATCAAGGACATGCTAGTAGTGGCATTTAAAAATATAAACAGATCAATACTATTACAAAATTAGCTGAACGAATGTTTAAATAGAGAATATAAATGAATTAATGGACCTTGATAGAGAGAGCGTAACAGTTTGGATGAGTTGAGCTGTCCCTAACAACAAATGATCCATTAACCTGATGAAGCAGCTGATTCAAAGCTATGTCCCTATTGGTCAATTGTAAAATGTTAATGATGGTAGGCTGGCAGATTGTGATTGGTTGTTTGGTATTAGTTGTGCTTGCTGTTTTGTATAAGTTGGTTGTGATTGGCTGTTTATATTTAGTTGGTGGTGATGAATTGGTAGTGATGTGAAAGCGGTGAAAATGTAATACATCGAAACAAATGAATCAACAAAGGATGAACGAAAGAGTTGATGAATTCAAAATTGATAAATGACTAACTACACAGATGAATGGATGAATGAATGATCTAAGAAACTTGGAATGAATGGAAGAATAGAAGATTAAATGAATAAACAACAAAGACGGATAAATGGATGGATGAATGAATGAATGAATGAATGGCAGAATTGGTGGATGGAGTAACCTAGGAACTCCTGGCTGATACCATGGTTGTTCATGCAACTTGCTGTCATTTACATCAGCCTCTGGCCTACCGGATCTAATTAATATTCATCAGTGCACATTCACCATTGATTATCATAATATACGTTAAGGCCAAATATCATTTTAATATTCAAAATTACTTATTTAAATACTCCCTGGCAAGATGCTCAATGTGTGACGGTCGTTCCTCACTAGCATTGGATGACCTAATTTCATTTGTTGCCATGGTGACCATTGAATGACTTGTTCCTATTGGTTGATGGCTCCTAATAGGGCTCCAATCAGAGCTCTGAATGGAAGTGACATACAAAATTATAGAATTTTAGAAACCCAGTTATAAAATTACAAAATAATGAAGGAGTCTTCACTTCAATAGGACTGAGTTCTTCAGGCTGAGCGAGATGTTGATGAAGAGAGTTCAGCTGGTGAGATGATGAGTGCTTTGGTGAGGGTAGGATGGTGATTGTTGAACTGTCTGATGTGAAAAGTTTGTCGAAATTGTTGTCTATGAACTTTTTAATTAAGTTAACTGGAGATGGTGTGTTGTTGCTGCTGCTGCTAGAGATGTTGTTGCTCGAATTGTTGCTGTTGTAGGACAGGCTGTTGAGGAGATCATGAATGTTTGAGTTGTTGTTGTCATCAATGCCGCTGCCGTCATGGAAGTTGTTGCTGCTGATGGTTGATGTCGTCGTCATCATCATGATTTTGTCTACCACATTTCTAGCCTATGAAGGAACATAAAAACAACAATGATGAATATAACTTGGCCAGATGAAAAATGATGGCATGTTGAAAAAAATTTTCAAACATCAATTTTAAAAAAATGTTGTGAGGGCAGACCCATTCTAAAGCATCCTCATCCTCATTGCTGATGAGTCTCGACATTCTTCTCATCTTCCTCTCCTGGCCTATAGAATCGATGCGAGGAGTCGAAATGCTATTTAATTGGTCTTTCAACCTTTCCTCTTTCATCTGATTGGCTAGTTGATGTTCTCTTTGCTGTTGATTTATTTGGCTCTGAATAAGATCATTGAAAGATGTTGAGATGTTGTTGCTGCTGCTATTTAGTTGCTGCTGCTGTTGTTGCTGCTGCTGTTGCTGTTGGTATGCTGTCTTGAATGCATTTGCTACGATGCTGTTAATTTCTTCAGCCTGTTGATGTAATGATGTTTTGGCGATGTGATGTGATGGAATTACTGTTTGGTTGGTTGATTGTTAAATGGACGATTGATCATTGATCGTAGAATCCATATTACCGATTGATGAATCAACAAAAAATGAACCTCAGTGGAAGTTTTAGTGACAAAAGTGTGGCAGTACTGGATGCTGGTTGGAGATTTAGGCTCTCGAGCGAGAAATGAAAACTGACACTTCTCTGGCTGGCAGGTGGCGTAGGAGATTCTTTTCAAAGCATGAGCCATGAATACTGTCTGTAGTGCAAATTCGAGATTGTGCACATGATTGCGTAAATAATCGGTTTTAATTTCTCTCTCTCTCTCTCTCTACCTCTCTCTTTTTTAATTCATTAAGTCTATTTTAACTGATACAGTAAAATGAAATTTCTAAAAAGATTTGATGTGCGTTAGACAAAAACTACGTTGAAGAAATATTGAACAACGAATTAATACCGACTTGATAAAACATAAATACAGATAGGACTACTTCTTTAGACAACAATTTCAAGTATTTTATTTTTTCAACTTTGAGATAATCAGCGTCAAAAGTTTGGCTCTGCTGATACAGAAACCAAGAGTATGCAAATGAAATATAGTATGAAAGATGAGGAATAAGAAGGCAGACCTCTCCCGATCCACAGCAGACTTTTATTCCTGACAGTGAGATGGCCAGCAAGACGGGTTTGGCACTGCTAATATTCTGAATTGTATCAAATTGTTTTCATTAACAAATTTTATCTAATTAACATTCGTAACTAAGCTGACAAATATTTACAACCAAGCTAATTATTATTCACAACCAAGCTAATTATTATTCAAAACTCCACCCACTCTCATATCAGACAGATGTTTCTTGATGTAATCAGCTCTGGCTTCCTGAGTAGGTTCGTCAACTGGAAAAGATCCTATATACTGCAGGGTAACAAAAAACGAAATACATTTATAATAATTAGAAATATAAAAATAAATCTAGTGTGTAAGATTATAGTTAACTGACCGCGGCCTCTCTGATGGCATCACTGCAAGTCGATGATGACTGACCCTTCAAACTCAACTTCCTGTGGCCAACTGCTCTGTCTGGCAGTTCGTCAATAGCATCTAAGTGCAACAATTATATATTTATTTAATTGAAATTGCTAGTAACTGCTAACAAAAAGTGGCATTAGCATAGAAACCCATTCAAAACATCTGCAACTAAAAGTGAATTACAAACTTTTGAAGATAACAGGAGTGCCACAGTAAGAGTTGGGCACTCCTTCACGAGAAGACATCGATGAATCTCTACTGCTCCAAAGATTATCTGATGCTGCCAACTGCTGCTGTTGATAGCAGTTCAGATTGTTGCTGCTGCTGTTACTGCTACTTCCATTCATGCTCGAAATACTTGGGTTTGATCTGTTGGACTTCATAATGTTCAATCTGCCTATGTTCTTCATTCTGCTTCATTTGACTGATTTGGAAACAATGAATTTGAATTAAATCTAATTTAATAAGTTAGAGTACTGTTGTATCAAAATTTGTAAGGTTCAATTCACATTACAAATTTATTCATTCTGCAACAACAATATATCCAACATCATCCACATTATCATTGAATGAAATTTGGTAAATTCATTTTTATAAGGGGCAATGTAACATGGTGATTGCTGGTTTAATAGAGTTCAAATAAGTTAAGTAGACATTATATTATACGAGTAATTCATCTAATATAAATTTCAATATTATCAACTAACTGAAATGAAATAAAAAAAAAACAAACTTATTCTCTGCTGTTGTTGTTGTTTGTTAGAAAGAAGCTTCATTCATTCATTCAGAATCAACCAAAAAGTCACTGTTCACTATTTTGAAATTGTAAGCATGAAGAATGTTGGAAGAATATGATTTGGGATGGATTAAACACAGACTGTTTGTTATCTGGTAGGTAAGTAATTAAATAAATAAAATAAAGTTAACTTTATTAACATTAATTGTAATAATTATAAATTATTTATTATATGTATATATAGACTCAATTAATGTTCAAACAAAACGATGTCTAGTTTTTTTCAATAGGTGTTTTTCAATGTAACTTTTTAATATTTAACAATATATATTATTAATTTACCTTTAATTAAATCTAAAATAAAAAGTCTGGATAAATATTAACATTAACTTATCATCATTATCTATTTTAATCATAAAATCCTTAACAAATATATTTTATATAAATAAAATACGCCATCCGTTTAATTTTAATATTTGACTGTAGATTTGTTGATCAGTGGAAATGAAATTTTATAAGAAAACTGGACAGACTACAAAATGTTTTTTATTTCATTAATTATTAATTAATGAATCATGAGAAATCATAATGAATCAACCAGGTGCCAGGTGACAAAATTATGTTTGCAGTAGAAGAAAATTTGGACCAAAGTCGTAAGATGATTATCGCAATTTACATTTAGTCTTTCGTTGGGGAGATGATTATTACTTGATGATGATCGCAAATATAAATAACTATGCAGTGCATAAAATAAGAGAGAAAGGTGTTTCATTTGCAAGTACTCTTCTAACTAAACTAATTGATTTAACTATTCGTCCATATCAAACTAAAAAAATGAATTCGGTTGAATGAAAAATATCAAGTAAAAAAAAATTAAATAATTTATAACGTTAAATACAAAATAATAACCTTTTAATCCTAAGCAGAAATATTTTAGATTTTTAGTGAATGGATGAAAACATGCTTAAAATTAAAATCATGTTGATACTTCGACAGGGAAATTTTCAAAATTCACTACTAATCTTGCAATTTAAGTAATAAATAATGAATAGAGTATTAAAAATTTGTTAAATTTGCATTTATCTTAAAATTTAAATTTTAAAAATATTAGTTACAATTGCCATTCGTAAAATTAGAACGTACCGTTAGCGTTTATTATTTGCAATTCATTAAAAGTAAATGGCAAACCTCGGTTTAGACTCATTATAATAAAAAGCTAAAAGTAAACCTAAGTATGAAATAGTTGATGTTTATGTTCAATTTTAATTTAAAAAATTCCAAATAAAGTTCTTGTTGGCCGATCCGGTTTGTTATAAATATGAATTAATCCTCAAAATGAATGATTCTAAACAAAAAGTAACTTTTCTAGTTTTTTTACACATGCTTATATACTTTTAATTTTTTATTCAGCTTTTGGTTTGTTGGTTTATTTAATTTTAATTAATTATTTTAATTATTAATATCATCTATAGTGATTTTAATAATTTTTAGGATAACAAGTCGGATGACTTTGTATCAAACGACGTTGATTTTGTCTCAGATGAATACAACCTTGATGAAATTGATGGTGATCTTTGTTTTTTTATTTTATTTTATTACAAATATTAAAAAAAAATTAATAGTTGAATAATTGGTTAATATTAGTAAAAATGTGGTCTCTAAATAATAGTTTAGCTAGCCAGAATGGTTTGTTTTATTTGTTATGTAATCATTAGTTAGAGATTAATGATTAATTCTGTTTTAAGTGTTTTTAGTTATATTTCAAAGTTGTGAAGGGGTTTAAATTTTTATTTAAGAAAGAAAATCTACTTTTTTAATTATGAATTTAGCTATAAATAATAAAATTTAAATAGCATTATTATAATATATGATAATAATATTTTGTCATTTAAAGTTTACATCCAGGCAAATTTGGAAGATGAAATAGTGAAGGAAGCCTTAGAGAAGGTTAGCCAATGTAGGATTAATATAAATTACAACGAAAAGTTATAATTATTTAATAATAATTATAATAATAATGATTATATAATAACAACAATTATAATATAAATAATGTATAGGGTATAGATTTGAGGCACTATTCGAAGCAGATTGAATCAGAATTGATGAAAGTTGAAAGTGCTTCTGTTGAGGACTGTTAGTGGATGGATTGATGGAGATATTAGTGAATGAATAAGTGTGATGTGGGGAATGACAAACAAACGATTGAATGAATGAATGAATAATTATTCTGTAGACATAAGAGAGAGCCAGAACATTGCCAATCTGCACAAACAAATATCAGCTTGTGACGACATCCTTCGAGTAATTAGTCCTCCTATTTATTTATTATCATTATATTTTTCACTCATTTGTTGATTATTGAGTTTGAAATTTTTAATGCATTTTAACTTAGCAGCCAATCACAGTTCATCCCACCAAACAGTGGATCAATCATAAGCCATCCCACTAGACAATCAATCACCTAATCACATCTTGTTTCAATAAATGGTTGACCGATCACGGTCCATATAAATAAACATCTGACCAATGACATTTCAGGTCATGGAGCAAATGTTGACGGGCTTCCAATCAGATTTGAGCAGCATCAGTCACGAGATTAAAGCACTGCAAGACCAATCCGTGCAGATGAATATTAAATTAAAAAACCAGCAGGCAGTGAAGGGGGAGTTGAGTCAGTTTGTCGATGAGATGGTTGTCAATGAAAATATGATTAGGTTGTTGTTGGTGGTGGTGTTGTTGTCGGTGATGATGTTGTTTGTGCTGTTTTGGACTTAGTTGTTATAGACGGTTTTGTTGATTTTTTTGGATCTGTTGCTATCACTGTTGCAGTTTCTTTGTTCACACAAGCTGGATGTCAAGCTATCAATTATCGAATTATACTACTCATATTTGATAAACCAACCAACCACATCACATCACATTTCTCTCCCAACCAATCAAATCATATCACACTCCTCTTCCAACCAATCAGAATCATCATGGACAGTCAGGTGACTGATCGATCATTCCTTGAACAGTTGCACGAGTTGAACCACAAATTGAAATTCGTGAAGCAGCAATCGACAAACAGCGCAAAATCCTGCTCTGACGTCATTGACATTCTCGAAAAACTCAAGTTCAAGGTCGTGTGTGGTCATCTTCCTCGTCATCATCTCCGTCAGCCGTTATATTTTTATCAAAAATACTTAATGTTATTAACACGTCGGTGATGGCGTGTTCTTAGACTTTCAAGGAGTGTGGCTTCGTTGACTCCACTGCTGACAATATTATTATTTGATAAAGTAAAAAATTTAAAATAAAAGTACTTTTTTTAAGCAAGACCTCAGTGCCAGCATGCTCCTACTTGAATTCATTTTATGAATACTCACCGCCAACATTGATCATTGCATATTTCTGATTGTTTTCATCATCGTCGTCGTCGTTTTGATCATCATTATCAACATCATCGTCATCATCATAATCAGGCATTAGAGAAGATAAGAGAGTTCTTTCTCCAGAAAATCAACCAGTTCCGAAAACCGATGACCAACTACCATGTGCCCCAGAATGCCCTCCTCAAATTTAGGTCCCAACCATATTTGCTGTAATCTTAAGAGGCCTCGCTGGTCGCTACTTTCTTGAATGTCTGCCACCACATCTGCATCGTTTCATATGTGTCTGTCTGTTGAGCGAAGAAGTTTTTAGTCAATAAAATAAAAAAACGCAACTGCTTTCTCTTATTTTGATGTCTCTAACACACGCACGCACACAAATTTACGCACGCACACACATACAAACATTCATGTACATACATACGTAGATGTAGATATATATATATATATATATATATATATATATATATATATATATATATATATATATACAATATTTTATAAATTCTACCGAATGTTTGACGTTAATATGTTTGTAGTTCGTTTTTTCGATTTTTCTCACTAAAGTCTTTTGGTTAAACGAACTACAAACATATTAACGCCAAACATTTGATAGAATTTATAGAATATTGTAAAAATTATGGTCTATTACCAACACACACACATATATACATACATATATATATATATATATATATATATATATATATATATATATATATATATACACGTACAGATTCTTCAACGAATTCCTAATGTCTCACGAACGTAACGTATCGAAAGAAATACGCGATGAGTACCTGGACACAATGAGTAAGGTCTACTGGTCCTACTTCAAGGGATACGCCACCAGGGTCATGAAACTGCAGGTGGGCTCTTTATTGTGTTATAAAGTTTTATTTCAATTATTGTGATTATTATTTCAAACACTCGTCAGTTCGAAGAAGTCGCCGACAAGGATGACATGATGGCCGCCGAAGATGTCGCGAAGAAAGATATCCTCCTATTCAAATTTTCATCTCTCTCATTCACTCATTCTTTCTATTTTTCATTCCTTTATTCTTTTTTCCATTCATTCATTTTCTGCTCCGTTTTCGATTTATTCTTCCACTTTCTCGCACGTTCACTCGTTCACTCATCCATCCATCATTCGTGTTTTAATTTCGGTTTTCAGAATCGATAATGATTTAATTTTTTGAAAAATTACGTTAGAAATTATTCCTTAACTTGAAACATCATCGTCGTCGTCGTCACCATCATCATCGTCGTCGTCTTCCTTCTCACAACAACCACCACCATCATCATCACACGATTCTTCTCGAACAAGCCTTCGTTAAAAAATCGTTCGACCATCTTCAGCATTGGAAATCGAGGAAACATCTTGAACAGTGCCGAACTTGAAGGACCCGTCATCGTAGCCCACTCCACTAACAAGGTGATGATAATGATTATGATAATGATGATGGTGAGGGTGATAGTAAGGGTTACTTCTCAATTCATACCTTTTCATCATCCTTCTCACCATCTCTTCTTTCACTCATCATCCTTCTCACCATCTCTTCTTTCACTCACCGTCCTCCTCACCATCTCTCTCTCCCACAGTATCCTTACGAAAGTTTGTTCCGCAGTCACCAGTACGCACTGTTGGACAATTGTTGCCGCGAATTTTTCTTCATCAGCGATTTCTTCGTGATGTCGTCATCGTCGTCATCGTCGTCGTCACTGGAGCTGTTTAATCTCATCTTCGCTAAGACACTGTCGTTCTTTGTTGTTAGTTGTTTGTTTTCTGCTTGTCTTACTGAAAATTGCTTGTAGGATTAATTAATTAATCCAGAAATTAATTAATAATATTAACTAACGATTCAAAACGTCCTCCAGAAGCAAACTGAATCGTACGTCGGCGATTGCCACGACTCCATAGCCATCTTCTTATGCATGCAAATCGTTCACAAGTTCAAGGCCATTATGCAGATGAGGGGAGCACCGGTGCTCGACAAGTTAGCTCCTCACTTAATCCCATCAGAATTTTTCAAGATTCTGATTAATCAAAAACGTCACAAACTATCAAATTGTCGAAACCGTTTAGTTTATCAGTTGATTTAACCTAACTCGTCTGCATCTTATGTCTTAATGCAACAGGTATTATACAACTCTGCATAAAATTATGGAGCCTAGATTTGAACAGCTCCTGCTCATGAATATTCAATCAGTCAAGGAATGTGATCCACATAAGATGGGTCACATCGACGTCAGACCTCATTATGTAAGTGTGCCGTTATAATCATCATAATTAATGTAAGTAGGTCACAGTATAAAAAAAAGTATCCTACACCTTTTACAGATAACGCGACGATTCGCTGAATTTACATCAGCCGTGGTTGGCTTCAGTGAGGCACCAATGAATGAAAGGGTTAATATTTTAATGATTGTTGATTGGCTGATAGTTTTCGATAGGTGGTGCAAAATGAACAATACTCAAAATTCAATCCACACTTCATTGAATGAAATCTATCTTCAACAAATTCATTGCATCTTCAGACTCAAATGCTGCTGATGCAACTGCAAAGTGAGATTGACAACTTATTATTGAAGATGGCGACGAACTTCAGCAACAACAAACAACAACTCGTCTTCCTCATCAACAATTATGACATCATCATCAGCGTTGTTGCGGTTTGTTGGGATATTTTTTCGTTGTCGATCGCAAGTTATATGTCTCACTCGACATTACTTTTAATTCCTAACTAACTCTCACTAACTTTTAATTTAGTGATCAGTTGTCATTGTCAGTCACAATAAATTATGATGAACCTCTCTTTAAAAATTTTCTTCGCCAGGAGCGAACGACAGACCCAAACAGCAAAGAGTGCCACCACTTCAAAGATCATATCCTAAGAAAGACTCAAGAATATGTCGAAGAAGTTCTCCTAACTTATTTCCGCGGCATCATCACTTTTGTTAAAGATTTCGAACTCAAAGACGGTGTCCTCGATTGTTCAGCTGCTGATGAAAGTCAGCTGTTGAAAAGTTTCATGATATTTTAACGTATAAATTAAATGAAAATTTGATTAAAGTAAAGTAACAAATTTATGTGTTGATACTGTTTTAAATGAAAACTGTTGAGACGATTTCACAATTTACAACTAATGTATCAACATCTTTAGACTAATCCCAAAACCATTAAAGTATAGCATTGATGAGTTCTCTGTCAAATAATCTTTCTACAGCAAAATTTTACATAAATTGAAACATTTAAACAGATTAAACATTTGCCATTTACAGAACGCGTGGTTCAGCTGGTTCGCGGGTTCAACAGCGAATGGAAGAAGTCAATTGATTCAATCAACCAGGAGATCATGAGGACCTTCTCAAATTTTAAGAATGGAACTCAGATACTGCAGGCACTTATTTGCATATTACTCCTATACGTTATGCACTTGTTGCATTACTTCTCACTGCTAAATATTACTAACTTTAAATGTTAAATGACGTCACATTTTCGACATTCAATGTTTAAATTAGCTCATAAATTGATCAAATCTTTCACCATGTTTCACTAATTTTCAATTCTCAAAGCTTTTTTAAAATTTGTGTTTTTTTCCTGTCCATCACTTGAGTTTTTGTCTTTGATTCAAATTTATCTTCATCCTCACATTTTCCCAAAGTATGTTGCTAAATCATCGCAACTCCTATGTTCCATATAAAGTTAATTTGTTATAACTACTACTACTACAGTTAAATTTAATTTTACACCTGTTTTGTTTCTCTTTGTATACCTCATTCCAGATTTCAGCTTATAAATACTCTTTATTTTAGCATTAAATATCTAATTGATAGACCGACAAAAACATGTGCAATATCAATTTTCTATATTTCAGCAAAGTTAAATAATAATAATATAGTTCTAATGTCATTTTTGAGAATTTGAAATCCAATTGAAACTTCAAACTATTTTGGATAATTTGCATTCACTGCAACTACTGCATATATTTTAAATCTTCGTCATTCAGTTACGTGATTGTCAAACAATTTTTATAATTTCTATACAGGCAACACTAACTCAACTGATCCAGTACTACCACTTGTTTCATAAAGTTCTGTCACAGAGACCTTTTGCATCATATCCAGTGAGAGGAGAGCTCATTAACATTCACAATGTCATGGTCGAAGTCAAGAAATACAAGCCAAATTTTTGACTTTTAATACTTTATTTTAGTTGATCACAGAAAATATTATTTTTTTTTATTTATGCATTATTCAAATTTAAAATAATTGCAAATTGTCTTCAATTCAATTGTACAAAAAAATGCATGGTTAATTTAAAAATTGATAAAAAATTATTTTGTATGGAGAAGTTGTTACTGAGTTGAGTAACAGAACTAGTAGTGCAGTGAGTTGTAGTTGTGAGTATCAATCAATCAAGTCCTCCTGCCAAACACTCTTGAAAAACGTTGAGACAATGGAGGATCATCTTGTGCTTTTTCAAGTCCGTCCGAAGATGTCACCATTTTTAGTTCTTCCAAAGTGCAATTTGTGGCCGAGCAGTTCCTACTTCTCGGGTACTTACTCTTGTAGTGATTCGTTGCAATTTTGTGAAGGGATTCATAAGTTTCGTCACATGAAGGTTCATCAACGATGCGTGTCATTTCACCTTTACTGAAACTTTTTGAGATTAGTTCTCGGATGTGCGTACCCAGATCTCTGCCTCGTCCTACTTTTGTCGCATCGATCGGCCAAATTTCGCACAGCTTCAAAAACTTGCGATATCTCGCCGCAGCCATTTCAAAAACTGAAACTGATTCATGTTGTAAAATCGATAAGTGATGGAAAGCTAATAATATTTACACAATCTTTTTTATTGAATTTTAACAAAAAATCATTATTCATTTAAAAATTATGAAGTTTTATTAAGTTGATAATTAATAAAAATTTTTGAATGACGTGTTTCAATGGGTTTCAAAATGTGACGCTGTAAAAACACCGTTTATTTTGTTGTTTGTGACCATTCAAATAACAATAAAGTGTGAAAGTTTAAAAGAATTTGACAGTTGAAAAATGCTATTACTATTTATAGCAATTCTACTTTTTCTGATGCACTATTTTACGATTTCAAAATGTACTGACCAAAACAGAAAAATAACCGCAGAAAATTTTTTAGTATGGGGTCCTGGTCTTAACATTGCAATGCATCTTCCCGTTCGTTATATCTACGTACAAATTGTCGATGATCAAGGAAACAAGTAAGTGTCTTCAAGCCAACTCCTCAATTATTTTGTTCTTTTATTTTTATTCATTAATTTTTTCCAAAGTGTTACAGACTTTCTCTCTACTGAGCACGAACTTCAGGTCTACATGTTTGCGGATGGGAAATTTAAAGTGGATGTATTATTTGAAGTTATATATTTAAACAAAGGTTGGGCTGCTACAACTTGTAAAACTAATTTCAATTTGTTTTTAGTCTACTTAATTAACTAAATTTCAAACCTATGTTTCAAATAAATTTAGCAAATTTTTAACAAATCAACTGTAGGAGTCTACTTGGTAAAATTTCGATTATTGAAATCATACAAAGAGTTAGTGATGAGTTTGTTGTTTGATGGCCAGCATGTCTGCCGATCGCCATACGTCTTAAAAGGTATAGTACCTGAATACGTTTACAAATATTGTACAACAAAATATTTGTTACAACTGCACAACACTTCGCAAACAGGACCTATTTTCAGTGAAGACTGTCAGATGCCAAATAAATCGATGATCAGTGAATGGCTTGAAACATTAAATTGTCCCCATCATTACCGTGACTTAAATGAAACTCTCAACAAATTTGATGGAAACATGAACATTTCAAAATTTGTGGGTATGATGTATGCACATTTCATCAAACCAGAAGATTTTTTGGTACATTATATTATTAAAGATAACATGGTGAGTGCAGGACCAATGCTCAGTTTGAAAATCTTTGAAGATTTTTGATCAATAAATTTTTTCTGTTGAATAGTCGTTACAACCCTCATCTTCATTTCTAGGTGTACAAATTGTTTAACATCCGTACAGAGAAACTTACAGAACTATTTGATGAAGTTCTCTTATCTATTTCTAGAAAGGTTGTCATCATGATCAAATTATCATCGTCACTACATTTATAATTAATCTTCCTCCTCTTCTTCAGGTCCTCATACCTAGCATGGAACTGTTGGTGAACGTTCTCGGGTGGCCGAGAATCTCATCTCGACTACCTAACATTCCACTAATTTCCTTCGAGTACTCCGAATTTACAAAGGATATTGTTCTGCCACATTACCTGATCATGCTACATCACATTCGGGACATGGATGGGTGAGTAGGATTACACAAAGTTTTGTAAAAAAAAAAAAAAAGAGGAATAACTAAGCGAACGACTGAACGGACGAGTAGAAAATAAAAGAAAGGATTTGAATGAACTTGATGAATGATGTCGCAACGCGCAAACGAGTGAAAAAATGATCGAACGAATGAATATATAACCGAATGGATGAATAAAAGTATGGTTAAATTAACAAATATGAATGAATAAATAAATGAGTAAGTGAATGAACGACCAACCAACACAGTCCAGACCTTCCATTAACACCGCGTTGGCATGCAAACATGCAGGAATCTGGGATTGTTGACGATCACAAAAGAGAAAGAACTGATGACGGCAACACCCACCCAATTAATAATAACAATAGTAATAATGACACTAATAATTATCACCATAGAGATGAAAAAAATTTTCTCCTCAGAAATCTCTCGCCTCTAGACGCGTTTTGCTATTACGGAAGGTTCTTACAAGTAAGAGAAAAAAAACACAATATTAGTGATGATTCTGAAAATGATGATTAAGATGAAACAAACTTGAATGATGTGATGCAGATGATATGGACAAATTTATGCAAACCTTCAACCATCTGGCCTATAATAATCCGCACTATTACGACTTTCATCACTGACAATCATCAATCTCATCACCATCATCAATTTCATCATCATCATCGTTCACACTTTCATCACGTTTACCAGAAATACTCTTCGAAAATGAGCAAAATAATGAGTGAACCAGGCAGCAGACATCAACGAGTTCGACAGGAAGAAAACTGCCTCCTTCCATGATTGTTATCAGTTGTAAATATTCACCCTAGTTTAACGCAGGACGCATCTGTTGGCAAAATTCATTGAGAAGCGCTGTTGAACATTGCGGAGAAAGCACTTTATAAACTAATTGATTGATATATAACTCTATACAAATTAATATAACCCTGTATAACTGTTTATAATTCTATATAAATCTATATAAACCTTTATAACTATACAACTCTATGTAACTATATAACCCTATGCAATCCTATATAACTCTATGTAACCCCATATAACTCTATATTACCCAATACAACTATATAACTAAAGTTGTCAACAACAATATTTGATTTCCCTTCTCAAATATAATATTATGTAATATTGATGTGAATAATTAAGTTTTCATTTCAATTTGATTTACGTTTTGAAAGAAACTATGAAAGTCTTTTATATTTTTTTTTCAAAACAAGTTTCAAAAGTTAAGTTCATCATATTTTGAAATGTAAAAAGAACAACTCAATATCATTCGTTCCTTTAATTATTGGACATAAAAAATTGGCAGATGTTCTCGGGTCTTAGGTGGATGGACTAGTATCAGTTTTTTTATCTTTAGCCAATTCATTTGATTTAGTTTCTTTATATCCATCAACTTTTTTGTCTTTATCAGATTTCTTTTTAGTTTTCTCATATGCCCCCGATGAATCCTTTTTATATTTTTTCACCCTCCTCCTCCGGCGACCTACCGCCAGCTTCTCCCGCTGAATAACACGAATGAAAATTATTAGTAAATGTTTAAAAATCAAAGATAAAATAGCAGCTCCGTTACGAAAAGAATAAAAGAAAAAAAATTTCCAAATTTTCCAAAAAATCCAAATTCCAAATTTGGAAATTTCTAATTTCCAAAACATAACTTCAATCGTAACATTGTGCGGCTATAATGAACAATAAAAAACAGGCATCCATCCTATAATGTCGTGAACTCCGATTTACCTGCTTGTGTCTCATCGAGGTCGACACGTAGAGGAAACTTTTTGAAGTAGAGGAGAGCAAGCACGATCGTCAAGGAAAGGACGAAGAAACCCAACCCCACGAGCAGTGAAATCGGCAATGGAAACTGACCGTGTCTGCTAGCCGAGACAGCCGCTTTCTCTCGTTTGACAAATTTTGCTGGTTTCAAGGAAAAAAAATGCCAGGAAATCACTTAACCGAACTCACTTGTTTCGTTGCTATAAACGCTGCTGTTGGTGGTCGACAAGTCGGACCCAGCAGACCTCTGACATTCAGTTACCACTTCAGCTCCTACGATTACTTCCACGCAAGAACTATTTCCTTCACAGGCGCCATTCTTCACCGAACAATCTGAAAAGTTTCAGAAATCAGTGAACGTTATTTATCTATTTAACAGCAAAATCATCAACACAAGTAGGCGCATTGATAAAGCAAATGGATGAAGAGAAGATTCCCAATAGTAACGCTGTAAAACCTCTGACGTTGCAAAGCGGCCCACTCCATCCGGGCACACACATTCCTCCCCCGCATTCGGGTCGTTTCGCTACTCTGTCCAGGCAGAAGTTACGCTCTCTTTTTGCTTCGTACCTTGAGAAGGCTGGTTCGATCGTTTGATTTCATTTCTCTCAAGTTAATTCGGTGCTTCTACTTCATTTTTACGTTTAACTCAAATAAAAATCATCTCACATTTCAACTCGGTTAGATTCAGTTTTAATATTTCAATCCAATTGGAACGTTGTGGAATTTCATCCGTTCCAATTGGCTAATTCTATTTTTATTTTTAGTAATGTTGTTGCTAGTTTTTAAGTTGCGATGCGTTGATGTTACAATTCATAGCTTAATTGAAAAATCAAAAATGATAAAAAAAAACTCGTCACATAAATTTATTTGACAAGAGAACACATGGCACGGCTCATTTACTTTTGTACAGAGCAAACCGTTGGCTGCCTCCACAGGACGAAGTCGCATCATCGACGCAATTTTCGTTACATTCAGCAGTAGGAACTTGTTCAGTGGCATTCATCAAATCACCACACAGGCATTGCGTGGATTTCTAGATATTAAAATTTTACTAAATAAGTTGAGCTGCAAAATTTAATCAAAAACTGTGTGTGACTGACCATAATAGCGAATTCAATGGAGTTTTGCGTCCTACAGTGCACTGAACATGATGCGAAAGCAAACTCCTGGACCACGAAAACTGTCTGCAACTCAGCCGTCCTTATCGTCTCCTTGTAACAACCAACGAAACTTTCCTCGGGCAGCTCAGCTGAACATTAGAACGTCACAATAAAATTGCAATTTTCATTTAAAACGCGTAACAATCTTTAGCAGAAACTACTAAAAAGTTGAAAATAAATGAGATTAAATAAATTAAAAAAAAATAATGAGATTACTTACGCGAAAAGACAGCGAAATGCAGGCGACCACCACAAACGTGCTCATCACCTGGACACTTTACAGCGCAATAACTTGATTCTGCTTGGTCGTCAGGTGAGGTTCCGCAATGGCACTTCTCTCCATTCTTAAAATAAATATTTAATGCTAATAAAATAATTAATTGTTCACAAATAAAATTAAAAAGAAACTCAAGAGCCAACACACAATGAAATATAAAGACAAAATGGCATGCAGCAGGTTGTTTTTATAAAACTGTGTTTTTATAAAACGAACACTCCGTGAGCGTCCAACAACAGCGACCGACCGACCTTCAGCGCCATCATCAGCAGTGGCCTCTGGAAGTGCTCGCAAAATCTGTGGCACTTGTTGAACGAGAGAAGGCGTGAGTCTAACGTCTCAGCGATTTTAAAAGAGCCAAAACAACCGACGTAATGAAACGGCCTAACCTCGTCCCCTGTTTGAGATATAATCCGAACGTCATATCGAAAATCAATTATCACTTATAACTTTATCCCTCAAAAATTAGTTATAAGAGCAATTATTGCATGGCGCGTAATGCAGGGAAACACGAAATTTATGAAGTTAGTCAATCAACCGACCACCGTAGGCCTCGATCTCATCAATGGCCACGTAATGCTTCGATTCACCAGTTGGACGGATGAAAATATATTTCGCTCGCAGTTCGGGGTGCAAGCAGTTAACTCGAATCGCTGAGCCGGCGCATGTGGTTGCTTTCAAACTGTAAGTGTTACAGAGCATCCCAGGAGAGGAACTATCCAGAACATTGTCCAGGTCGACTTTGTAGCTTGTGCTACTTACATCTATCCAATTCATTTATAGATAAATTTTTATTTCAGTTTTGACTCATTAAACGAACGTCATTACTCAAATCGTCATAGTTGGGCCTGTGGTACACCACCACATATCTTATCGGGTATGAACTTTCAAGGTACAAAGTAATTATTATCTCCTCCAGCGATTGGAGATCCGGAAACAGGGAATTCTTTATGATGTGCCCATCAACCAGATACATTGACTGGCCGACTTCAAATTCGGGACTGGAGTGGATCCTCTTCCTGAATGCTAAATTCTTAGGCGGTAAATCTTTAAAAAAATTATATTTTTTAAAGTATCGACGATAATAAAAAAATTGTGTGCACCCAACTCGAAACCCAACCAAAACTGTCAAATAACTGATAGTTGCCAACAGCATGCGTTACTTTGGCAATCCCACGTAGCAGTCCTGTACTGGCCATCCGGACAGACACATTCGGAATATTCATCTCCTTTAATTGTGGCGACGTTGCACGTCAGACGGCCACCACAACCTCCATTCTGTACTTGACACGCTTACGCGATTAAATTTACAACAACAAATTGAGAGTTTCAATTTTTTATTATTTCAAATTTGATGAGAAATAATGAAAATAAATTACATCTTATATTGCAAAACTCGCCAGTCCAGCCTTCCGCACAGACTCCCTCACATTTTGCGAACTCGCCCACCCCCTGCTTATCAGCACAATGGCTCAACACCGACCGACCAGTTGGAACTTCAAGATATGAACCGACTGAAAAATTACGATGCTAGTGTTTAGCAGACTGATGGATGTTTGGCGTTTGTTTGACTGGAAGTTATTGATAAAAGAATGAAATAAAAAAAAATGGAAACCTAAGAACTTTGCGGCACAGTTCTCTCCTCCACATTTCTGATCGGCGTTCCCTCTGCATGGAGAATTACAGCTCTGTTGATAACTTTTCGGATGGCCGCACTTCTCGGCATCCCTCGTTGCACATCTGCACTCGTCACCTGCCTAGTGCCAGGCAGTCGGCGCAGATAAACATTTATAAAAATTTAAAGAGAATTTCACTGAGCACTGATAAAAATAAAACATAATAATCTCATTAAAATTCATGAAAAAAGATTTAAAAATAAGAAATAAGTAACGGTGAGGTAAGCTAAGGGGAAATTATTTTCAGCACAGATGGCCATGCACATTTCAATAGTCAGCGAATGCAGTTGTTGGAAAACTTTCGCACTTTCAGGAACGAGAGAGCCGGCGTCAAGAAGCGCGAACGTTGTCACCTCTGCCGGTTTAACTGCAAAATGTTTATTAAAGTGAATAAAAGTCTGCGGCCAGTTGACGATGCTGCACTTCTTCATGGCTTGCAATACTTCTACAAAAATTTAAAAAAAATGTACGACGAATCCAAACAAAGGTGGTACAACAAAACTGTATATACATAAAACGAACTCTGGTAGATGGAGTAATATTTGGCAGCACCACAAATCTCATCCTTCTGGCCACACGGCATGTCACAGAGTTTACTCGACACCGCATAGGCGGCCCTCTCCACACAAAAACACATCCTACCATTCTGTTCAGGTACAAACAATTAACCAGCATCATTCATCTCTTGCAAACCTTCAGCATTTGATTCTTTTTGAATCGAACTAATACAAAAACACGAAAATAGAGGTTATAACAGGATAACCAACGTTAAGCCCGATGAGGTATGAATCATCATCGTCCTCGCAAAATATTCTACAACCTTCGATTCTGTAAACAGCGGTTACAGATGAGTGAACAACGGAGGCGTAGCAGCCAATGTACTTGGACGCATTACCGGCACTCTCCTCCATTTCTATATCATTCATTAATCCGCACATTATACGTGTACCACATGTTCTCTCTCATTTCTACATTACATATAATATTTATTAATCTAATTTTTAACAAATTGAACTATTTCCAGAAAATTCTAGTAAGAAAAATTGAAAAGACAAACTTCAAACTGATTAATGCCAACATTTCGGTAGAATTCATACAATACTGTATAATCTATATATTATATACGTACTAGTTGTGCATTAATTTCTATGATCATCATTTATTTAACGGTGTTCTAGCGGTGACGAACGACCCAACCCTATTCTAATTTTTGCTTACTACAATTTGATAGCTAACCAGTTAATTAAAGTACCACTTGTTTGTTTTAATAATTTGTTCTACAGAAACTCCATCGTTATAAGAATCAAAAAAAAGAAGGCCACTACAACTATGCAGCCATGTTAAGCTGTAATTACTTTGTATTTTTCCCAATTTGTTGAGACCATGTCTGACTGGATACCTACACTCTGAGATCTCCCTGCCCGCCCTCGTGTTCACCACACACGACGAGTTCTCCACACAGTCGCCGTTCTTCACTGAACAATCTGCAACATAACACGACAAATAATTTAATGCAATCACAAATATGGATGGACTAAAAAGGTTAGACCTCTGACGTCACAGAGCTCTCCAGTCCAACCAGCTGTGCAGTTGCCAGGCTGGCAATCCTTCGAAAGGTCACCCTCATTCATGCAGAAGTGATGGTGTGTTGGGTCCGTTCGGTGGCTAAACCGACTCCTACCTTCAATAGTGTTAATTGAAAAAGCATCAGATCACTAAGGACTGATTAATAATTAACAAGCAAGAGTAATTTATTAAGCGTTAATAAGTGATTAACGTAACATCACAAGATCGTCCTAAGATAACTGCTCCTAAATTTCAATTCAGTACTCAACAAAAACCAATAAGATACCGAAAGTACAAGCCAACAACTGAAACAAGTGCAAATTACTTTTGTACAGGGAGAAAGTTGTGGAAGAGCCACAAGTTTTCGAAGAATCATCTTTACACATGATAGCACACGAACTTGTAGGGATCTGCTTGCTGGCATCAAACATCCTATCACCACACAAACATACGGACCTCTGAAACAAAGTTTTTTAATTCTTTAAAAATTAAGAAAGTAACAAAAATCGAATAAACGAAGTTGAACGTTACTCGGCCATTATATGCGGAATCAAAATTTTCTCAATTACTTTCAATGCAAACTCTTTGAAATGATAAGACCGACAATAAAACTGGCAAGATTTGAACGGCGATTTGACGTCCCCCTCGTACATCAACGTTCCAAGCGCCTCCAGCTGGTGACCATGGAAACAACCCAAGAAACTCGCTTTGTTCAGATAGGCTGCAATTTCAAAATATCTCTATCAGTCTATCCAGTTAGTTCTCGTATTCACAGACCGAACAATTGTAACAATCCAATGGCAAATTTAAAAAAAAACAAAGTTTAACACAAAATTTTTAATAAAAAATGATTGAACTCGATAGTAAGTTAGTTTTAGAGTGAGATGAATGAGACCTGACGAAGGTGACTAACTTGAAAACGTCTGGAAGTGTTCATCGCAGTGCATCAAATCGACCTTCACGTCGGCATCCGTACCGCAGTGACATGTCGTCCCTTTCTTTCCGAAGCAACAACGAAATTTCATTCTTATTTATATACATACATGTACCTTTGTATCGGCTCACGACGCATCCACAAACATGTGATGCGGTGCTGGCACTCGACTTTTAGTTAACTCGTGAATGTTGAATTGTGAGAGAACATTAACTTGAAATAAACGTGCCGACTTATCAGAAGTTTACTTTAATTCAATTTTGAGATCGATGCAAATAAAATGAACTCGAGACTTTTATCAATAGAAATCGGAGCTAAATCAATAACGACCAATCACGGAAACTATCATAACGAGTTACTCGTGACGAAAAAAGCTTAAAAATGATGATGCCATTTTACATATCTCTGATATTCACCTGATAAAAACGCCTCCTTGTGATAAATTAACTTAACAAATTATCAATACGTATTGATATCTGTAGATGTTATTTGAATGAACAAAGTTTGCCGTCTAACTTTAATAGCAAATATCGTGTTCTCCCTATCCAAGCTCTTGCAAAATTTATGACAGTCTTCTGTGCGGCTGGCTTCACTGACGTTGAATGATGTGAACTTCTCAAAACAGCCGATGTAGACCGGATGGTTGGGCTTCTGGACTGAAAATATTCAAAGAATTAACAACAAATTGGAATCACAACCAGGCATGACCAAACGAAACCAACACCAATAAATGTACGAATAAACGATGTAAAATAATGACACAGTAGAGCAATAAATGATTTAAAATAATCAGTAACGAAGCTAAGTATAGGAAGGAATAAAGTATCGTAAAGATGAACCGACCAGCTCCGTGAACTTCAACCTCAGTGACGGCGAGGACGTCCTCCCCCTTTGCAGCGGCTGCAACGTTAGCGATCTTTTCAATGATAACAAACCTGGCGGTGTAGGAAGCGTCATTGCAGACGATGGTGATGGGTTCGAGTGGTTGACACACTCCTTTCGAATCAGCTGAATGCTCCCCGCACAAAACGGAGTTCGATCTCGGAGAACGTACCGAATCATCCAAGCGCGAGTTCAAAACGACAACGAATGAGCCTGGCGTGATCAACAAATGATGGTCGAGCTCTAGATCTAAATTATCTATCAATCGTATGAGTAAGATGATACGTATATTCATTTCATTTTTCAAAAACAACGAGAAAATTTTTTGAACGCTAAAACGCAGCAGCAGCAGCTGTGGTAAACTACTTTTGCATCGATGGTCGCACTTCCTCGGGTAGACAACAACACGTGCGATCGCATATTCCTCCAGCAGATCGACAGCCAGCCAGCCAGCGTGGGAACTGTTCAGGGAGAAGAGACGCACAACTTCCAACTCGACCAAACTGCCATCCACAGCATACTTCCAATGCTGAGTTGCTTGAAATTCTGATTTGATAAGCGATGAATTTTCAGAGTTGAGGAGGCCAAAGGAACTCATGGTGACCTTTCTTCTTAGCGCCAGGTTATACGTTTTTGGCAGAGCTGAAATCAAATCAACGCCCACAATTAAATAAAGCATGAAATCTTTTTATCGTATACAACTAACTATACACTCTTAGTTACCAAACAACCATTTAAAAACATTTTCAACTAGAAATAAGTTACGATCAAATAATTGTAATCATTTTTAGTAAGAAACCGAAACTTTGAAACTTATTTAAGCACCTAATTACAATATCCATGCTAAAAACTTCACTAACGTTTACAAACGAAATTCTTGGTCCTGTAATAAAACTTCTTACAAACACACTCTGAATATTCCTTGCCCCCCGCTCTTGTCATCTGACAAATCAGAGCTCCACAGTCTCCAAAATTTTTTAAACAATCTAATCGTGATGAAAAATAATAATTTAACTGTAAAGAACGTTCAATGTAAATGAATAAAAAGACAGTCAGACAGATGGATAGACAGACAGACAGACAGACAACCTCTTTCGTTGCATAGTTCACCTCTCCATCCTGGTTTGCATCCCTTCTTACAATCACTTGTAGAGAACTTAACCCCATCAGAGCAGTGCATCAGAGCGGAAAATGACGTCTGCATTTCGAAATTGGTGCGTGCTGGAAATAGATAACAAAATATTTAAAAAAAACGAGCCAGAAGATTTTCAAATATAAAATTGTCAAATAAAATTGTAGAAAGAAAGAAAAGATACTAACTGGACAATTTCATCTGGCAGTTTTCACTCCAACATTTTTGGTGTTCATCCCCTGGGCAGGCGTGCGTACAGTTTGAGACGAAATCAACATCAGATAAGCAGTTCAGTGGGTCTGTCAGGTGAGGTGTCGTGCACACGCACAGGTTGCTGGCCTGTACATTCAGTCAGTCAGCCAATCAGCCAGCCAGCAAGTCAGCCAGTCAGTGGGTTTACATAAAAAAAGAACGGTGAACTAGGTTTTATCTTCATTTTATATATTTATATCTTCCAAGCGCAGACATTCATTCAAACAAACAGACGGACTCAAAAGATGAAAATAAGATTAGAAAACATCCAGGTCGCCCTGCCTTGGTTGGTTCATGTACTACAAACTGACATCACCACACGCACCACTTAATCACCACTGTCCAAATTCGCCAAAATAAGAAAATTACTTTAAATAGTTTAATAAAAGATGTGGAACCTTCAAGAGGGCGATACTTTTTTTAAGTTCGAGACAAACTTTCACACACTTATCTGACGTCATCGACTTGTGCTTCAGTATGATGCACCTACTCCTCAGATCATAGGCCGATATCGTCAACAGCAAGTTACTGAAGTCCAACTGATGCTTAACTGGCGACACGGAACAATCATTAAATTAATCAATAAACATAAATAAACCAGCAATAGAATGAATGAATGAATGAAAGAGAGAGAGAACGATTGAATAATTGAATGAACGTATAAATGAGTGATGAATGACAAAATAAACAAATGAATAACTAACTCTGAAATACGGAAAAAAATTGAGAACCCCCGCAAGATGAAATGCCATCGGAACATCTGAGATTGCAGTGCAGCGAGCTGACTGGATAGCGTGCACTACTCAAGCAGTGGCACTCCTCACCTCTCTGTGAACGTTATTTTTTTATCTCATCCATTATTCGTTTGGTTATTATTACGCCCAAATATATAATTCATTTGACAATAAGAAATCATCCAATTTGAAGCACGTAGGTCTGCACAGTCTAGCCGAACATGGAAATTATCTCTAAACGATTGAAGAATCATTATGAATGACATCCTGTTTTGATTATTAAACCATATGAACGAACGAATCATTTAATTTTTTTAATTAATTAATTTAATCATTTAATTAATCATAAAAAACCGACGTGCAAGCCGATCATGATGATCTGAGGTGTCTGACTGCAGAATATTTTACAGTCAGCGTAAGACTCAACTGCAGTACTCCTCTCCGCCACGACCGCCCAGTAACATCCGAGATACATAACACCGGACGCTTTAGGAAGGATTTATTTGCTATGTATGCATCTTCAAATATCGAATGTGCGCATGTTATGAATGTGTACAATAGCTACATACACACCTCATATCTTGTAACATTATCATCGTTATTATCTGCAACCGCACATTACTACCTTCATGCCTTTACAATTTTTACATTCACGGGAGTTACAACACATTTTTTAAAATCTATATCATTTTAATACCTGTATTAGTCTCACAACTACAATTATCCCACATTACATACTTCCACCTGAACCAACTAACTTTTCAGCTAAAGAACAAACAAAAGTGTTTTAGATAACTAATCAAATAGCAGTATCACTAAACTAAAACCTGAGGACAAATTTTAAATGATTCCTTTATTAAATTCACTTATAATTTTAACGCTCATTAACTTTTAACTAGATATAGTTATTAAACATGTAAAATTCACACCAACATGGAACTCACACACAAGTGCATTCATTAACCTGTATGCCAATACAGAGCATATACATTAACCTTTATTTAGATAGATACCTAATAAATTTCCGGACGCCGTCAGTTTAAAGCCATCGGGATAGTGACATTTTGATTCTTTCTTACCGTCAACAAAGGATTCCAAGCAGAAAGCGTTGTTTCCACATTTGCCATTGTCAACCTTACAATCTGTTGGAAGGTATCAAATTTTATTTCGTACTACTAACTATTTCAATTTGATACAATAAAAACCTGAAAACGACAGACGGACGGAGACAGACAAAAACACAGAATGATACCTCTGATATCACAGAGCACTCCTTTCCACCCTGGAAAGCAAGCACCTGGCACAGTACTACAATTCGATCCCAGTGAAACATCAGAGTTGAAGCAAAAATTGTGCCGGGGTCTTTCCAGAAAATCGTAACGGTCGAAAACTGGAGGAATAAAACAAGGATTAGGATTGACTCGCCCCACCTAACTATCTTATATAGTTATGATTTTTTAGTATGTTAATTAAATAACACACATAAAACAAAAACAAGGAATTGAACTATAGCCAACTAACTTCTGTATAAAGAATATCTCTTATCAGCACCACACAATTTCTTTTTCCTGTCCAAACACTTGACGTTGCATTCCTGTGGTCTGACCATGGCATATTTGTCGTAGAGGTCTCCACACAGGCAAAACATTATCTAATGCGCGAATGTTAACACAAAACAGCTAATCGCACTACGATGACGACGATGGCTGAATTAAAATATTACTATGTGACGCATATATATATATATATATATATATATATATATATATATATTGGGTTTAGACTATCATAAATACAATTATTTTTAAATTATATATTTATAAATTTATATTTTAAAAATCTTTGTAAATAATTGTATATATATAACTGTAGCGGTCAATAACAACAAACCGAAATAGCGAACTCAACGGCGTTTAATCTCTTGCAAAATAAAGAGCAGGACGTGTAGGCTGAATCGTTGGAGAGGATCATCTTGGTTGGAGTCTTGTCGTCCAACATCCCACTAACGAAACAACCCATCAACGCCTCCACAAAAACCTTCCTACCTACACATGTTTATTCACACGTAGCATTTGAAATCATGAATCGAACCTACATCTATCTTATTTGAACAAATTAAACGTAAAAATGAATTTAAATGAAAAACGGTAGAGGACCGGAATAAACGACGAAATGTTTGTCGCATTCGATGGACACGACTTCAATCATCATGTCCGCCTTCGACCCGCAGTAGCAAATTCCACGCTTCAATGAATGAATGGGTGAATGAATGAATGAGGAGACGAATGAGCCAGTGAATGAAGACATGATCACCCGTGACAAAAATACACCGCGAAAACAAGTCATGAGACAGCTCTCCTAAACATCGATATAAATAAATAAATAACACCGATACACGCACGCACATCTTACTAATAATAACTACGCTAATACAAACGCGTGTGGCGAATATGTTGGACGTATTCAAGGAAAAACTGATTTTTACAAGACACAACGACGATATGAATTAAACATGATGCAAACAAAGCAAGACCTTCATAGCGAAGATCAAATTATCGAGACCGTAATTCTCGCATTCATCCTGACAGGACTGAACGCTGGAGACTGAAACGTTCAAGCTTGATTCGAAGACCTCGAAGCATCCAATCTTATCTACGGGTTGACGCTTGGCTTCTGTACAAATTTTCAAATCATTTCAACAAACAAACATCTTGAATGAACTCTCCAAAGAAACAAATCTGATTACTGCACACAAAATCTCAGTCGGCTACATTTAAATTCTTTTATTTTTAAAAGCCGTTTTAAAAATTCTAATTAGCTTGTATTGGCCAACATTGAACATCTAGCCATTTGATAACAATGTTGTTACTGAATAGTTTGAAAGTTCTAAAATTTGAATAAAAAAATATTTTTAATATTCTAGATAAACAAAAAACAACAATTTAGTCGCGTAAACAATAAATAAGAAATTGTAACCACACTTGAGGCCTCACCGACATGTCACATGCAAAAACCATTTGTATAACCAAATGCCACTCCCATCAACACTACCACATTCATGTCGTAAACTAGAATAAAAAACAAACGAGAACATCAAACAAATAGTCAAACTTTCGTAAACTTCGAGTTCGACCAGCGTGAAACCACGCACACCAGCTCTCGGCTGGATGATGACGAAACGACCAAAAACAGGAGACGTGCAAGAAATTTTTAAAGGAACCCCTGCCAAATATCTCTTCATTGGCGGAAGCACGCCACACAATGAATAATTACCCAACAACTTCTCGTTGGCAAGTTCCAGAGTATCGTTCAAGCCAACTTTAAGTCCTTCAATTCTTGTTGCTGTTTTTTTAGTAAATTTTCTTCATTTAGTAAATAGGCAAAAAAACTAACTGTAATAGATAAACTCAAAAAAATATATAAATACTTCACATGAATAACACAAGCTAAACATATTTCAAAAGCCTGATGTTGCTAATCATTGACGACAATTAACGAAATAGAAATTCAACAACAACAACAACAACAACATCATCAACAAACTCTTACCGCAGTCGTCAATCGTTGGCACGCACTGTCTGTTAAAAGCAACAACGTAATCAATTTCGTACACGAAAGCTAAATCGACCGCAATCCACTCAATGCTGTCCCCTCTCGAATCCAGATGTATCATCTTGGATCCGAGCACTTGGCCATCTACCATATCTTCTCTTCGAAAATTTCCTTTGCCCTCTTTTGGAGATAAAACGCGTGAAGAAGTTACACCTTTTCTCAAAGCCAGATTCCTCTTGGCAGCTAATGCTACATAAGATTTTTAACAAATTTCTCTTTACATAAGAAATATGAACATTTTCACATACAAAAATACGTTATAATGAATTAATATAAAAGTCAATAAAATATTTTCAGGTAAGGAGTTTTGGTTTCTTGTAAAATAAAACTAAATTGTGATAGTAACTAACTAGTAAGTGAAATGCATTCAAATAAAAAAATACATGCTCCAATAGACTCCAACATACACGAAGCATAATTTTTAAAAAGAGTATGAATGGCTTGAAGATAGAAACAGATGGCCATCATAGTTAAAGTTGAGGTGCACTTACTGTCACAAGTCCACAGTTTAGTTCTGTACTTGTCACTGGTGCAAACGCATTCAGAATACGTCCTGTCGTTCACCGTCACCACCTCACATTTGAGATGACTGCCGCATTGTCCATTGTTTTGAGAACAGTCTGATTTACAGTATAATTAATTTCAATATTTATGATGGCGTGATATAATCACTGCGACAACTTTTCGTCAATTGATTATATTTCCTATGCAATTAGAAATTCTCAACATCTTCAAAAACCTCTCCTCACCTCTCAGATCACATGATGATCCTTTCCAACCAGGCTGACAACCACCAGCACAACTAACGCTGGGTCTGTGTACCGGTCCATTCCAGCAGTGGCTTATATAGGAGCTTCCCGTCTGCACTTCAACCTGGAACTCTGCTGCACACGTTGTTTGATGACGTCATCGTCACCGTCACCAATAAACAGCGCACTCAGTAGGCATGCGCATGCCTCGCAATGACGTAATGATACTCTTTCAACGAAAATTTAATTTACAGCAACTACACACACGCTTCAAAAAATTATTTTTGTGTCATTACAAAATCCACTTAAGTTTGATAAAAAACGAACGTAGCCTCCTCAACATTCGAGCGATTTTACGGCAATAACATTTATTTTACACAAATTTGATATCTTTAAATGTGATTAAGTTAATAGCCTAAGGGTGTCAGAAAAGTATCTCAACACTTAAAAACATGTTACACACTGCCAATGCTAATTTCGACCGTTGTAAGATGATCATGTTGTCGAGTGAACAAAATGACATCGACCGGCACTCAACATTAAGGGAGAAACTCAATTTTTAAGATCCATTTTTGTTAAATGAGCATTTCAACCATTGCAACAAACAACGAATTTAAAAGAATAATTTTTAAAAACGAAAAAAGAAAGAGAAAAATTAAGAATATTTGCTTGAATATTTAGTATTGCAGTCGCATATCTGACTGGTATCCCCTGGACACGTGGCGTGGCATTTAATTTTGAACAAGAGTGGAGACGTCAGATCTATCTGATCTTCAATTGATCCACAATGACATTTCGTTCTCTTAGCAGTTAAATTGTTCAATTGGTTAATTTGAATTTGAAAAAATCAAACATTACAAAACAAAATCAACATTAAACTTGTTACAATAAGTGATCAGTTTTGTAAGATAAACTTTTATATGCATGTATTTATGTATTTATGAATATTTATATATATTTATAATCATAATCTTTTTTAAAGCATCTTCATCAAGCAAGTGGGAATGTTAATTTTAGGAAATAAATACATGACAATTTATTTCTTATAATTTGAGAAAAAATTTCAAGTTACTGACTCCAACTGTGGCAAGAGTTTTGTTGAGCTCTATGCACATAGATATGCAAATTTCAACTGTTAGATAACCTGATCCGTCGATTTCTATTGAATTAGGAGTGAGCTTAGCACTGTGATCAATCAAAGAGTGCTGATAATCCACTGTCGCCCTAACTTCAAATGTGAATTAATACAATTTATATAAGGAGTAAATTGATTTTTTTTTAAATAAAAAACAAAATTTGTTACTTATATATTAAATATTCGAAATGATTCATCTAAAATAGAATGAAATATTGAAAAATGAAAACTGACTGGAATAGAGTGAATAGAAAAACTTTCCCCCACACCCATCTCTCAAGTTGTTTAGACTGCTTGCACACCTTGAGTCACAAAGTTTTGACGTAACCGGATAGCTGGCTCGTGCCACACAATAACATTCTCTGCCTTTCTGTTCCATAGAGTAATTAACCAATTACTGCCTAATTGAAATATTTTTCTACGCTAACCTATCTAGGTTTTTATTGATCATCTAATAGAGAGAACATAAATGAGGCTCAAATGATGTTTGATGTGAAATGTATGCTTAAATAAACACATGAATAATGTATAAAGCATTCAACATAAAAGACATTTTCTTGGAATATTAATTAATGAAAAGTTTATATTAGATTAACACTGCCATTCAACATTGTTATAATAAGTTTCCTTACAGTGTCAATATTCAGATCTAAATGACTTATAAGATCTGCTTATTTTAATTGATTCATTTCATACATAGAAGTATTAAATAAAAGAAACAAATAAATATCAAGACAAAAATATTAACATGCAATGCAATATAGGGTACATTACTGTTCTTCATGCAAAAAGCTTTGCAGTTCTCAAAGGAATGAATCATTTTTATGTTGACTTCAAGAATAAAGGAATAACATCCTATATACATTGCGGTACTGCCTGAAAAATGAACATCAATGCAATTTTTGATTCTGAAAAGTGCAATCATCAAGTTTTAAGAGAATAAGAAAAAAAAACAATTTAGATTGAAATGATTGAAATTGATCAACAAAGTGAAAAGCCTAAACAACTCACCAGTAACTGAGTAGAAGGTTAACAAAACGACTTCAAATATTGTGAAATATTTGATTGAACGAAACGGAAACATAGGCCACAAGTTTATAAAGAGAACTTAAGTAACCAAGTCACTACTATCAACTATTAGTTAATTAACTCACCAATTTTCTAAAAAACTAAAAATAAAATCATTCTAAAATCTAAATTCTCAGATTCTCATATATAATAAATAATGTAATCATAATAAAACGTAGATACACTTTTTAAACTTTAAAATCACGTAAAATTAAACAACATTATAGCTAAATATTTATACTGAAACTTATATCACTTAGTTTACTATGAAAAATAAAATTTATAAAATTGAAAAAAAGGACAACGTTCAAATAAAATCAAACGTTTAGATTACAAGATGGCAGTGTATTTTCGAGTTGTGCGCATAATATCCGATTAGGAATACTTGTCGAACCAATAATCGGTTTACGATCGTCTACTTGTTCTCAAATCTTCTTAACTTGTGTTAAACACTTTCTTGCTAAATCTGTATTTGTATTTGTTGGCCCTTTTCTCTGAAACTCTCTACTTCCTTTTCTGACTACTTCTCAATCACGTACGAAGTTCCGAGCGGATCTCAAGAATAGATGTGAGCATAAACCTATAAATATATAGCCCTATATAACTCTATACAACGCTATATAACGCTATATAACCCTATATAACTCTATATAACTCTATGTAATCCATATAACGTTATATCACTTTATATTACGCTATATAACTCAACATATCTCTATACAACTTTATATAATCCTATACAACTCATCATTTACGAAGTTTGGAGCGGATCTCATGACCCATCTGTTTGCAAAATTCATCGAGGAGCGCTGTTGAACATCGCTGATAGCGCTTTAAAAACTGTTTGATTGATTGAATAGTTGATTGATTAATGTTGCACCATATATGTAGAATAAACTTTGCAATTTGTGATGATTTAAAATTAAAAAATATAGAAAAATTATCTAATTAAGTACAAAAGTTACAAAAAATCGTAATGCGAATAATACTTCAAATATAAAATTTTGATATCATCAATTCAAGGAGAGGCCTATTCACCAACATACAACACTTTCTTACGGGTTGAAGAAGGGATATGCAAAGAATCTAAATTTTTTCAACTTTTAATTATTTTCGGTAATGTCGATTTTATTTTTTTAAATTTATACCAAATAAAAGTAATTAATTACCACATTGAATAACAATTAAAAAAAATTAAAATTTAAATATTTTAAATAAAAGCAATATTTTGTAATTAGTAAATATACGATCGTAACTTTTGACTCAAACGATAAAAAAATCACACTCCAACTCCCTCCTTGTTCGACCGTTGAAAGTGAGCGAAGGCCGTATATTTATTCTAGTTATATGCATCAATCAGTATCTTATTGAACAAAGTAGTCTCATTAAATGAATAAAAATAATTTTTTCAAAAAATTAAAAAATTCTCACTTTGATTTCATTGCGATATTGATGATGATGATTGTGACCTGTCTAATTAAAAAACATCAAAAAAAATTTTTTAAATAGGATGGGTAATTCGTTGCGAAATCGTTGGAGGAAATGACGTCATGTTAATAGTAGTTATTTTACTGCATGGTAGTTAAGCAGCCAGTATAAAAGTTGTATTCAATTCCTATAATACTAATTTGACCAAATATCATACGCAGGCAGAACTAGATAAAGAAATAGATAGATAGATAGATAGATAGATAGATAGATAGATAGATAGATAGATAGATAGATAGATAGATAGATAGATAGATAGATAGATAGATAGATAGATAGATAGATAGATAGATAGATAGATATATATACGTAGTTATAATACATTTATTATGTTGTATTTACACATTCAAATTGTACAATTGTGTTATGGTGTAGTCTCAAAATATTTTGAATTCTCTCAGAAAAATTTAAACTTTAGTTACTTTTATCAACAATTTAAAAAAATTTCAATTTAGTTTCATCGCGATATCGATAATGATTTTTGTGACCTGACTGATTAAAAAGCATCATAGAAAATATTTATAATAGGATGGAGAATTTGATATGTTAGGATATTTGTATATAAAGCGAGCAAAATTTAAATATAAAGGCGCTTATAAATCTACGCATATTGGCTCAGCTTGGCTTGGCTCGGCTTGGAATCGGATGTTAAGCAAGGTGTGTCTCAAACTATTTTGAATTCTCCCAGAAAAATTTGAACTGTGTGCGTAGCACTGATTACTGTTGCTTTTATAATGAATTTATATTATATATTCTATATATATTATATAGTCACTTTATATATATATATATATATATATATATATATAGTGACTAGAATCCCTGTATACAAATAATTAATAAGATTATATGTTTATATAAAAAGCTATATAGCAGATTCAACCAGCCAATCAGAAAGTTTCGAAGGCGATCGTTCGATGACGTCAATTTAGTACGGTTAGCATTGTGGTTAAGATTGAATAATAGTGTAGTACATACATTAAACAAGTTTTTTACTGATGTGAATGATTGAAATGATGAAAATGTATGGTTGAAACGAGTATAAATAGGAGCTGAGACAGCATGAAAATCAGATCAGGCATTCTGCCTCGCTTGAAGCAGTCTGTCTGATCTCATTTATTTTATTATTTTAAATTTTTTATTTTTATTTATTTTATTATATAGAGTTATATAGAGTTATATATGTTGCCTGTGGTTTGTGTGTTTGTATGTGGTATTTTTTTATATTTTAGGTGGGTTCTTTAGCGGTTGCTCATACATACATACATATATACATAATGATTGTTTGTGTGGTAGTATTTTATGTTCTGTTTTACTCTTTTTTCTCTTTCTTCATGAGTCTTGAGTTAAGTTAATGAAACATAGGTAGGTGAGATTAAAAATTAATTTATTATATAGGTAGGCTAGGGCATAAGGTAATTTAGTTACATAGGTAGGTTAGGGACTTCTATTCTTTTACTCTACTTGGTGGTGTGTTTTTTGTTTTGTGTGTTTTTTTGTTTTGTTTCACACCATACATATAACAGGTATGCGGTGGTTCCTGGTTTTAGTGGAATTTTTATTATTGATTGAATGTGGTAGTATGCATGGTTATATAGAGTTATATAGAGTTATATAGAGTTATATAGAGTTATATAGAGTTATATAGAGTTATATAGAGTTATATAGAGTTATATAGAGTTATATAGAGTTATATAGAGTTATATAGAGTTATATAGAGTTATATAGAGTTATATAGAGTTATATAGAGTTATATAGAGTTATATAGAGTTATATAGAGTTATATAGAGTTATATAGAGTTATATAGAGTTATATAGAGTTATATAGAGTTATATAGAGTTATATAGAGTTATATAGAGTTATATAGAGTTATATAGAGTTATATAGAGTTATATAGAGTTATATAGAGTTATATAGAGTTATATAGAGTTATATAGAGTTATATAGAGTTATATAGAGTTATATAGAGTTATATAGAGTTATATAGAGTTATATAGAGTTATATAGAGTTATATAGAGTTATATAGAGTTATATAGAGTTATATAGAGTTATATAGAGTTATATAGAGCATAAATCCTATATAGATACCTTTCTTTGAGGTTCTTTTCTTTGCCGACCGGTCGGCTTCATTGCGTTTCTCTATTTTCATTTAAATTAATTAAATAAATAAGATTTTTCCATTCATTTAGGTTCATTCAGGTTTATTCATTCAGGTTGAAGCTCCCAGAGGAGTTCATCGTGGACGATCAGAATGGTTGTGATGTCACGTTCGTTCATTCAGGGGCAAAAAATGCACGCCTGGTTGGGGTTCGTTTTACGGTTTCTTTGCGGCTCTTTTTGCCAGTTGGCTGGCTTTTCCGGCTGGCGAGTTTCACCGCGGCTCGTTTCTCTATTTTTATTTAAATTAAATAAGATTTTTCATTTTATTCATTTCATTCAGGTTGAAGCTTCCAGAGGAGTTCATTATGGAAGATGACAGGCTACGTTCATTCATTCAGTGGAAAAGAATGCACGCCTGGCTGGGATACGTTTTATTTTTTTTCTCTGTTTTTCTCTGTAATTTAACATTAAGTAAGAATGCCCACACGCACACGCTTACACACACAAATACATTAAGCAGCTATATAGGTAGGTTAGATAGGCACAATTTTAATTGTAGGTAGGATAGATAAGAAGCATCCAACACTAATGTAGTTGAATAGGTAGGCGCGTAAGTTTATCGCCTCTATTTTTTCTTGCACCCACATTACTCGCATCAGCGTATTACACACACACACACACACACAAATACATGCATAAACACATATGTTAGTATTTGAGCGTAATTTTATTTTCATTACACATTCTAATTTATTATTACTAAGGTTGAGAATAATTTAATTTTATAGGTAGTTAAGGGCAATAATGTAATTCTAGGAACAATCTTGTAATGTAAATTAAAACGCTGTAAGTGTATCGATAGGTAGGCTAATATAAGTTTTACATTATTATTATTATGTTGGAGCCCAAGGCATTACGTAGGTGGTGGGGTGGGCGCCGATTGGCTAAATGAATTGGGCTCTTGAGTTTTTTAATTTTAGGTAAGCTAGGACCGTAATGTAATGAATAGGTAGGTTAAGGCTACGTTGTAACACATACTCATTAATAGATTTAGGGTTTAAGTTTTATATTATTATTACTAAGTTGGAGCCCAAGGCATTACGTAGGTGGTGGGGTGGGTGCCGATTGGCTAAATGAATTGGGCTCTTGAGTTTTGTAATTTTAGGTAAGCTAGGGCTTAATTGTAATGAATAGGTAAGTTGAGGGTACGATAGCCGATTGACTCTGGATTTCAAAGTCTCTTGTCAGAGGTAAGCCTTGGTGGCCAGTGGTGAACCGGCAATGGTTTACTATCCGGACGGCAATGGTTTACTATCTGCACGGTAATGATTTACCATGCGGCATGGCCATAGTCTACTACCCGCACGGCTTCCGGACGGCAAATGGTTTACTATCCGCACGGCAGTAGTCTACTATCCGCACGGCAATGGTTTACTATCCGGTGCCCTGGTTGTCGGTGAACCTCTGTGCAAGGAGGGAGAATGAAGGGGGACTTTCGACTATCGTACCATTAACAATTTAATATAGATTAGTTAAGGTAATTGAATAGGTAGATAGGATTATTTTTATTAAACAATTTGAGATGCAGGCACCGCTAAGCTTTCTGATGAGAATCTTCTCTTTATCTTTCTCTATCAACAACAATCTGGAGGAGGACTGGCACCAGTTTTGGAGGACAACGTAGTAGGAACCGGAAGGCACGGTAAGTTTCTTTTTACAGTTTGCCCTATTATTTTATATTGTTTGCTATTATTTTTATTTTGTAATTTTTTGCTTCTAAGATTCTAAAATTCATTTATACTACGCTAATAACAAAAAATTTGTCTACAGAATGATGAGAGGTGGGCAGTGGTGGGTGTCAGCACGTTTCAGATGGTAGTCTCATGATGGTGGTGAGGAAGAATCAGCTCGTTGGCTGTTCGACTCAAATTCTGCAGTTCGGATGACGTCTTGTGTGCCGACCAGATTATGGTGGTCGGTGCAATGGAGTTCAATAACGACAATTTGTTAAGTAAGTTTAGTTTAGATTTTTTATTTTCCTCATTCATTCATTTTTTCACTCAATCTTTACAATTATTCCTCCATTAATTCATTCTATTCATATATTGTTACATTGAATCATGGTTTGATTGATTGATTAATTCATTCATTCACTCATTTATTTATTCAATAATTTATTTGTTTGTTCCTTCGTTCTAACATTCATTTACGACTACGCTAAAAAAATTTTGTCTACAGAACGATGAGAGGTGGGCTGTGGTGGGCGTCAGCACGTTTCAGACGGTGGTCTCATGATGATCGTTCCGATGACAATTCGAAGAAAACATTAACGAGAACGACTATTCGGTGCGTCTCAGATGATGGTCCGTGCAAGGGGGTTCGTCCGTAGTGAGTGAAGAAGTTTCTGAAGAGTGCACGCGCGCACATTTACACACACACACATCTATACAACACATACATACACAACATACATTCATTCGGTGTCGTTGTTGTTATGTTTCTCTTCAACTTTCTATCCTTTTTACCAGACTTTAATTTAATTTATAGGTAAGTTAGGGATTGAGATGAGTTGAACAATCGTAGGTAGGCCAGGGCTTAACTTTAGTTAAAAAGTTTCAAGTAAAATCAAAACTTTAAAAAATGTAAAACAAAATAGCTGATGCATGTAAAATTTGAAATTCAAATTTGTAGGTAGGTAGGTAAGTAAGTTGAGTTAACCATCATAGGTAAGCTAGGGCCCTGAGAGTAATTTAATTGTAGGTAGGTGACTGACTACTATTCTTGTGACTTCTTACTAATTTTTTGTGATGTTTTTGTTTGTTTTCGCATCGCAACACCACACCAACAAAACACATTACTTTTTTTCGTCGTCGCCTTGAATTTTACCTTTTTGATCAATCTTTAGTAATGTCTATTTATTTATTTGTAAAATGTTGGCTGGTTTCTGGTTTTATATTTTGGTTACATAATTTTTTGATATTTTCTGTATTTCTTTGTATGCATGTATAAATAATTTATGTTCGGTATCATTATGATATGCTGTGAACCGTTTTTACTAATTGTTCGTGTTACTTGAATCATTCTTCGTCTACGACTGACGTGTGTTACATTTGTTTGTTTTAAATCCGAATTTTTTTAAATTGACATTTTTTAAATTTAAATTTTCCGCCATTTTTCATTTTTGATGTGATGTCAAATAAAAGCAACTGTTGTGTTTTTCTTTCCTTACTAAAATCTCAAAATTGTTTGTAGATACGTACGATTAAATGTTGATTTGCGCTTCAGCAAGCCTTGCAAATAATTTTTTTATTGTTTCACCATAATTCGTTCGTTCATTTGGTTCATTCAATTTGGTTCATTAATAAGTTGATTGGTTGATTAGTTGATTGAATGAATGTTAAATGGCTGGTTTATTGGTTGATTGACTGATTGGCTGACTGACTGGCCGACTGACTGAATACAACGCCAAAATATTTAAAATGACGTCATTTCCTGCAACGACAACAAAAGAAATTCTGATTGACTGGTTTGGTCTGCTGTATTTGATATGTTTTTGTATAATGATTAACAACATTAGCGTGAAAAGTTTAATTTAAAATTTTTTCAAATGTCAAGGTCGGTTTCTTTGATGTGTTATTGCTAAATCAAAAAACTTTCTATTCTCTTTACCGGACTTTAATTTAATTCGTAGGTAAGTTAGGGATTGAGATGAGTTGAACAATCGTAGGTAGGCTAGGGCTTAACATTGGTTCAAAAGTGTTATGTAAAATAAAAACGCTAAAATCTGTAAAATAAAATACTTTAGACATGTAAAATTTCTAGAACGTAGAAATACAAATTTGTAGGTAGGTAGGTGAGTTGAGTTAATCATTATAGGTAAGCTAAGGCCTTGAGAGTAATTTAGTTGTAGGTAGGTGACTGACTACTATATTTCGACTTTTAACTATTTTTTGTTATATGTTTGTTTTTGCTTCATACCATCACACCAACAAAACAAAACATACTAAATTTTTTTTCGTCGTCGCCTTAAAATATACTTTTTTATAAACAGTTTTTTTAATAATGTCTTTCTATTTATTTATTAAATGTTGACTGGTTTCAAGTTTTTTTTAATTTGGTTAAATAATTTTTGGTATTTCTTGATTTACTTTGCATATATGCATGTATAAATAATTTCTTTTTGGTATGTTGATTTAGCCATTATGATATGCTGTGAACTGTTCTTACTAAATGTTCATGTTACGTGGGTGATTATCCTTCGAGAACTTCTAAGGAGTGCATTTGATGATAGAAACAAAAAGTTGATTGAACGTTGAAGGCGGCTGGACGATATAATCAGATAAATGTTTACTCTGAGTTCTGACATACATTTTAAGACTTATAATTTGTTTTTAATATTTTAATTGTTGACTTTTTTCAATAAAATTTAAAAACAAAAAATCGTTGAGTTGAATTTCGTTCCAAATTTTATACCTGAAAATAATCGAAACCGAAAGGGAATTGATTTTATAACATAGGACTGAAACATCATCACTATATAATAATAAACAATAATAATAAAGATTTTTTTAATGGTCGATATTTCGTTATATTCGTTTGTTTAAAATCCGAAATTTTAAAAAATTCACATTTTTTTATTTTTTAATGATATCAAATAAAAGCAAAGCAGCCATGTGTCTTTCTTGCTTCATTAAACTCCGAAACTGTTGGTAGGTATGTTCGATTGAATGTTTGTTGGCGCTCCAAGCAAACCTCGCAAATATTTTTTTTAATATATTTTTAAAATTTTCTTTTAATTTTTTCATAATTCAATATATATAAGCACACGTATAACCAGCAGCATCATTTAGAAAGTTTAAATTTTTGAAATACCAAATTTAAAAACATTTGCATTAGTTAATGGTTAATTAAATCGCAAACTTATAAGAATAAAAAAAATTCACGTCGGTCTGTAAGTTTTGCATTGCATACGTATAGATATGAACAAACAGAGTTTAGGCTTCGAACAAAAAAGAGCATCACCAAAATAGAAACTAATAATTCAAACAAATAGCCGAATAAGAATAATTTAAGAGTAAAAATAAACAGACATAGCTACACATATTCAAGTTTAAAATAATGATACAGTCCACCAAGCAGACCACAATATAAATAATCAGTTCAATTGTATTATTATTTAAAAAGGCAAAGATTTATGATATATGTAACGCGCGCACGTAAATACACATACACACACATAAACACACCACACAGACATATACACACATACACTATTCACAAATATACTTCTATATAAGCTAGATAACATACAGAAATATGAAACACAATTGTAGCAGCAAAACATTAATCAACGTATTTAACAGCAACAACAAGAACTATTTAAAAATTAATTTTACAAAATTAAAAGCAAGGTGATATTGTAGATTAATGAAAAAACGAACAAAGGCCTATACATCAGTGTACATAAGTGTGCGCGTGTGTGTTAGAGTTTTATCATTGTTGAAAATAATATTTCATTGAGTGATATAATAAACACATTATAAGTGATAAAGTTTTTGAAAAAATTTTAAAAATTAGTTTAGAAAAAATTAATGTTTGACTGCTGAAAGTTATAATCAAAAAATAAATTGAAAAAACAATTTAAATTAAGCATATGTAATATAAGGACAGATGAAATTGAAAATAAATTTTATACAAAGCTAGATACGAAAAAACCCAAGGCTACCTATAAACAACAAAATTTTATATAAAAAAAAACCTGAAAAAAATCGACAGCATTAAAAAATAAAATTATTAAATCAACATAAAAACAAATCAAAAAACAGTGTGGAAAAAAAAGCTTAAACAATTTGCAACTTTTTGACTTCAATAAAATTCCTAGCCACCTCGTCGTAATTACTGATACTGAAATATTCGGCGACGTTTCTAAAGAACCCTCTGTTGAAAGGGTTCATTAATCTACCCCTTGAATCGATCAAGTAGGAGTACCGCGCCCAGTTTGCCCGCTCGTTCGTCGTCATTCCACTCGTCAGATTAATAATCTTTGAGGGAAAAAGATAGATGAATTAATTATCTACGACTAGTATCTTTAGTGAAAATGATATATGGACTAATTATCTGTGGGTAGTTACAGTCAAACAGTATTTAAATATCGATGAATGAATGAATGAATGAATGAGCGAATGAATGAATGAATGAATGAATGAATGAATGAATGAATGAATGAATGAATGAATGAATGAATGAATGAATGAATGAATGAATGAATGAATGAATGAATGAATGAATGAATGAATGAATGAATGAATGAATGAATGAATGAATGAATGAATGAATGAATGAATGAATGAATGAATGAATGAATGAATGAATGAATGAATGAATGGTCTTCAGTAGTGAGACATATATAGACACACAAACACACAGACGAGAACAGAGACAACTTCACTAACGGTGCAGACGAAGGCCAGCGCCGAGACAGACGTAAATAAGGTTAGCATGAATGTCCCAAACCAGATGAAATAATCAGCATGTCCAATTAAGAAGAGGTAACCGCAGAAAGTCAGTGATACGAAGCCGAGCAGCAATGTTGTTAGTGTGAAGAAGAAAAACCAAGCCCTGTTTGTATTCGGATGATTTTTTTTTTGTTGGTTCAAAAAATGATTCAAAATTTTTTAATTTCTCAATCAATTTTGAAAAAGTAATAGATTAGTAAAGATATTATTATAAATTGGAGAACTGTTACAGGCAAAAAATGATTCCACACATTTAACCTTATTAAAATCGCGCAAAACGGTAAAATAAAAAGTCGAAGACCGTTTAGAACTTCATCCGAAAAAGTGTGTTTGTGTGATTTGCGTGTGTATGTAAAATTTGTGTGTGTGTGTGTATGTAATTTGTAAGTGTGGTTTGGGAATATATGTATAATTTGTTTATTTAAAATACTAAAATTTTAATTAACCGTCATTTGAATGAATTCAAATAAAAGCAACTACTGTGTTTTTCTTTCTTTACTAAAATCTCGAAATTGTTTGTAGATCTGTACGGTTAACTGTTTGTTCGAGTTTGAACAGGCCTTGCAAATTTTTTTATTTATTTTTGTTTTTATTTTTATTTATTTGGTTCATTCAATTTAGTTGATTGATTGATCGGTTGGTTGATTGATTGATTGACTGACAGACTGACTGGCTGGCTGGCTGACTGACCAACCGACCGACTGACTGATTGTTTGATTGATTTATCTCATAGTATTGTATACATGAGAAAAAATCCGATTAAGCCAACCTACGGCTTCAGTAAGCCACTGTTTTTCCCCTGACAAAAGCAATTTCTATATTTATACTGACAAAAATAATTGTGATATGAATATATTGATTTATTTAATGCATTATTGTACCAAAAATTGCTATCGTAAGAGTTCTATGAAACCCTGTAAGCCACTGCTGTAAGCCAACGTATGATTTCAGCAACCAGTTTCTGTGAGCATCAGCAGAATGTAAAATATTCATTGAATATAATGAAGATAGTTGTTCAAATAACAATTTTGATTTATTTAGGCCGTTTATTTCATAAACAAAATTTTTTAACATGATTGAATAGCGTAAAACAAAAAGAATGACTATAGTTCAAACCTAGTAAGCCAACCTTCGGCTTCAGTAAGCCCCCGAATTTCACCGGACCAAAAGCAGTTTTTATATTCAAATTAACAAAAATAATTTAATAATATATAATTCTATTAAGTAAAATTAAATAGAATTACTACAATGTTTTAAGCATATTAAGTAAAGTAAATATTTCATATAGCTTGCTCGTTAAAATCCATGCAATTTTGTAAGCCAACGATCCAAGCATGATAAATAGCCCGACCGATTGATCGTAACTTTTGACTCGAACGATAAAAAAACCATCCTACAATTCTCCTCCAGAAATTAGCTCCTTGTTCGAACGTTGAAAGTGAGCGAAGGCCGTGATATTTATCCTAGCTATGTGCATCAATTCCTTAAACATACAACTTATTTTTTTAACTATGCTATGATTTAAAAAAATTTTTATGTTTACATCAACATTTTTTGATCTAATAATGTTTGTCTTACTATTTATTACAAAACTTCTAAGAAATAATTTAGTTTTACAAATATTTTTGTAGTGCTTCATTTTTTAGATTTTAACCGTTCGGTTATCAGTACATCCTTAAAATATCATTAAATTTTAAATTAACTTATTACATTTCTTCAATGGTAATGCACGATCGAGTTTGGCGATGGACGACGATCAATTAGAGAAGTTAGTTTTTTTTCTTTTTGTGCTGGCTTCTACGCTCCTATAATTATCATTTTATTATTAATTTCTCATTAGAGTTAAGAGCCTCGCTACGTTTGTGAGTTAATTCTTCAAGGTTTTATTTAGACCTCTTTAGTTTAGTAGAGAGAGTAGTCATATTCCATTTCTATTTCTTAAAAAAATAAAATTTTAAATTAAAGTTCTACTTTTTAGTAGATATATAAATAATTATATACTATATATATATATATATTAGATAAACTAAATTATTATTATTATGTTATTCACTCTATTGACATTCCTCAGAGGATTGTACTGTGATTATTAAATGTAAATCCTTTGTTGAACAAATAACTTTTTTAACTCCCTTCTGAAATCTTTTTCTGGAACAATTTGTTTTAATCTTAGGTACTATTTTAGATAGATATATATATATATATATATATATATATATACTATGGGTAGAAGATTGTTTTGTGATTTTTGATTTGTTAGAAAGAAATGAAATACAAATAAAAATAGAATTGTTTAGTCAATTTAGAACATTTAAAATTAGATTTAATCACTAATCAATTATTTATATTTCTATTATATTACATAATATATTATCACTTCTTTTTTCTGTTATTTACTTATTACTGTATGTATGTCTCCATCATGACATACACTGTACAATAACTGTACATTCAATTATACCTGGGCAGTCACAGTCAAGCAGTAAGCTAAGCTAGTAAGTAAGAAAGAGAAACACAACAAACAGTTCATGTTACTTGCTTAATTAATTTTAGTTAGTAGAGTGCCATCCACACAAATATAACAAAGTTCAAGCATAATATTACTTTCTTGATCATTTTTATTACTCCATTTTGTTCTTGACTGATGGATAATCATGGTGGGAGGTTTATTTGGATTGCATTGTAGGTAAAAAAAGATTTATATATATTATAACATGAGTGTGTCTTAGTGTGCTAGCACTTGCATGTATACAGTTTTTGGATACATTCAGGCTTAATAATGTTTTTCAATTTTTTTTAAATTAGAACGACTGTTACAAATTATAAATAAATATAATTTTATAATAGGAAGATAAATTTTTTTTTTTTCCTAAATAATTTCAACAGGGATGCTGTGAAAGAGATTATGATAGAAGCAAAAGTTAACGAAGAGCTGGAACAGTGTTGTAACTTTTTTAATTAATTTTCAATCTTTTTTTTTAATAAAGTTTACAAATTTTTCATATATTTTTAGAATTTAAATTACTTGAAAAAGATTTGAAATATGGCTAATGTACATTGCTATATATAATAATGGTTCAGAAGTGTAATATTTTATATACATATACATTTTATATTTTGTATATTACACCATTTAATTTTAGTTTTTCAATTGTACCAAAGATCAAACAAGGCCCTGACATTAGCTCAGGTGGCTTTAAATCCCTGCATCAACAAAAGACTGTATTTCAAAAACCTTGTCAGCACCCTGAGGGAACCATTGAATCCGAAAATTGTTCGAAAGAGGAAAGTGGCTGGACTGGATTGTGATCTTTCCGAAGAAGAGTTCATCGAGGTTTTGCATTTATTTAAAAAATTATTATTATTGTTAATTTTATTGTTAATAATTAATCTGAATCAGATAACTTGAGAATGGTATCTCGAAAAATAGGAGATTGATAAATAATTGAAAATTTAAATTGGAAGGTAATTGCAATTAGTTAATATTAGAGTAGCACTGTGTTATTAATTTCATTGTTACATTTTATATATTTTTCTCAGTTAATTGTAAAGTTATTGAACCTGAATTTATGATAACAACTTTTGTAGAAAAGAAAGAAATGGCAGAGCAAGAAGTTGGTGACAGGCAAGGACTACGACCCGGACACAGACTACATTTACGATGCCCGCAAGTACTACGACCCGGAGAAAGAGCAAGAAGCAATTGAATACAGGAATAAAAGGGAGGCTTTCCTTAAAATGAAACAGCAGAAACAAGAAGAGCTGCAGCAGCAGCAACAAATCCAACCACCCTACCTTGCTACAAATTTCAAAACTCAAAGTGATTTTTTCCTGGCTTCTAAGCCATATCTTCGAAATCAAGGGTTTGCATATAGAGGAGGTCGATTTCGAGGTGTTCATCCGTTTGGAGGCCGTTTCAAGAGACAAAGAGGGTTCATGCCCCAAATGATGGGTTACTACGCGGGGGGTAGAGATGGTTCTTACCAAAATTACGAAAGCCCATATCCGGCAGGGCTGGAATATAATTCTTCGAATGACGCCTGGCTTTGCGGTGGCGATATGAATGAGCCCAGGTGTTACAGCGATGTTGGTGGGGGGGAGAATGAGGACGGCGTGGGGTACCATCGCGTCGGTAGCAGTTACAGGCAGGATGTTCCAGATGAGGATGGTGGTGGTGGTGGTGGCAGTGGTGGTGGTGGCAGCAGAGAGAGAAAGAAAAAAGTAAAAAAGTTGTCAAAAAAGAAGAGTAAGAAGAAGCATCATCACAGGAAATCTGATTCCAAAAAGCGTTACAACAGCGATGATGGTGATGATTACGACGATGGTGACGACGGGAGAGACCCCCTCCTCCGTGGTGAGGATGACGTCACTGATGACGCTGATGAAGACGACGAAGAGGAAATAAACTTGAGACAACTCAGAAGAGAGCTGGAGCGTAAAAAGCTACAACTCAAGCAAATTTTTTTGAAAAACTCCCACAGTGATGGAGGTGGAGAAGAAAACGAGGATGAGAGGGCATTGAAAAGTAACGACCCTGATCTCTCAACATCATCACAGCATCATCACCCTCGTCGTCATCTTCATCGTAAGAGTCCATCTGAACTTCATACAAGGAGCAATTCTTCCGATTCGTATGGAACTCCCGAGACCAGCCCCAGTGAACAACGCCCAGCTGATCACAAGTCTGCGAGCTCTGATTATAAAAAACATCGCCACAAGCCTAGCAAGTCACCGTCATTAATTTCCTCCTCATCCTCATCATCGCGCAAGTCATCTGCAGCAGCAGCAGCAGTGCCTGTGGAGGTTGATGAGAAGCATGCATCAGGGTGGAGGCTAGCATCATCGCGCGACAAGATGAGAAAGAGAAAAAGGAAGATGACGCAGAAGGATAAGAAGATGGCGAGGAACAGCAGCACCAACAACAACTCATTCTCTGAGATATCGAGTGATGATGGTAGAAGCAGTTGTGAGCGAGCTAACAGAAGAAATTTCAACGAAAATAAACTTAACCCTCCATTGGCTGACGATAATAATGATGACGAGAAGTGTGATGATGATGATGGAAATGGCGGCGATGCCAAGAACGCTGATGACGATGACGATGAAATAAAGTTGCTGAATGAGGGGAAGAAATTAGCTGAAGTGATTAAGAGAACGGAGGAATTGTTGTACGGACTTGGAAATTGCACGAGCTTCACTAAGATCAAACAGTATGCCCGCTCATATTTCCTGAAGACAAACATAGACGAGCAGTTGAAAGTATTCCTAAGTAGGCACATTGAGAGAAGCTGTAGTGAGGTGGCCTACCATTCGTCCTCCTACATCGAGTCCCAAGCGGCCTCTGCAAGTTCTGCTGCTAGGAGTAAGGATGACATTGATGTTGGCACTCTCGAAAATCCCCACCACCAGCGCCACTCGGGTCGCCCCGGCGGCAACTTCACGAAGAAGTACAAGATCAATCAGGTCATCAAGTCGAGAAGTGGTCAGAACTCAAACTCTTCTTCAAGAAAGTCTTCACCAGATGTCAGGAAGAGCAGAAGTCATCGTAGAAGTCGAGATACTAGTCAGTCCAATGGTAGCTCCATACACAGCGATGATGAGGATGACGACGATGAGGAGGATGATGACCAGTCAAAACATGAAACATCTCACAAATCAACCGCGAAGAAATCAACCTCAACTCCTTACGCCACTGATGACGTCAAGAGGAAGAGGAAAACGCAGCAGCAGCAGCAGCAGCAGAGTTCTGCTGACCAATCTGAGAGCTCTTCTTCCGATGAATCCAACTCGAAAAATTATCATCCTCCCCAACGGAAAGAAAATCATTCTAGAACTCTGAATAAATACATCAACGATCATGCTACGGGAAGAAAATTTGAAAACTTGCAAATCAGAGTCACCAACTCAGCACTGATGCAAGCATCCAAAACTAACAACAACAACAACGGTAACACCAGATATAACAACAACAATTCATTTTGTTACGGCGACGCTGGCGATCAGGTTAACAAGCCACCGCCAATAACAAGGCCACACCTACTACCCGATCCTGCTCCTTACTACCTCAGAGGTGGCGGTGGCGGCAGTGGTAGCTTCGTTGGCAGCGGCCGTAGTAGTAACGATGGCTTCTACAAATTTAATGATAAGGTCTTAGAATATGAAATTGGTAACAATAACAGTGGTGAGAGATATTTCAATCCCTACAGAGGTGCATATTACGATGGAAGGAGGAAGTTTGAGAGAGCTGACGCCATTGTTAGTTTTAAGAATTCAAATTATAAAAATGCCATTTATGAGGGTAATGAATTCGAGCTGGCCGATGACGAGCAACACTTTTCGTCTTCTTACAAGCTGCTGGGCAGGCATAACTCATCCACCTTCTATGCCGATGTCGAGTGCGACCATGCCGATCATTACAAACAACATTACAGAGCAGCAACGTCAAGCAGGGAACATCGCAAAGAACGAACGCCGACCGATCACTACCCAACGAGTCATCGAAACTACAAAAATTACTCTCTAACAACAACAACTACAACCTACCCGACCAGCAACGAAAAAAACAAATTAGAAACTCTGCTAAGCAAGAACAGCATGGTGGCAGACCAACTAAGTCCACCACCATCTTCGGCCACAAACTGCAGCGGCAGCAGCAGCAGGAAATCGATTTACGAGAGGTTAGGGAGGAAGTTAGGAGATGATGTCAGCTGGAACTCGAGGCGACCTCAAGTTATGAAGATGCCCGGTCCGACTAATAACGCCACCTCTTCAACTTTCATAACTCCCGAATACCAAAACAAATATCGAACCACAAGAGACGAACCGCTTTTGCCACAGTTCAGCCGAAACTTAAACAGGCACGATAACCTGATGAGAAGATATGAAACTTACCAGCAACATCAACATGTGCAGCATCGACCGAATTTCAAGCCGTACATCACTAACTATGCAGCTAGTAGTGGCTTCGGTGCAGGTAGTAGTAGAAGTAGCAGCAGTAGCAACCAGCCAACGAAAAAATTTATTCATCCTTTGGTTCACTCATCATCGTCATCGTTTGCATCGTCTTCATCTCATTTCAAGAGAAACTTGTTATCATCGTCGTCCTCTTCACCAACAACATCATCGCTAGCATCGTCAGTTCGGCTGCCTAAAGCTTCAAAAAGCCTTCAGTCTGCTGTTAGCCTGGTCAAGAGATGAGGACGATGATGTGGATCTTTTGAAAATATTATAATTTATAAATTAATAATATTTATTATTATATTTATTATTATTGTTCTTATAGCTACAGTTATGAAAAGATAAAATTGGTAATTGATTTTTCTCAAATATACAACTTTTCAAATTTGCTTTTTGTTTGTTTGATTGATTGGTTGGTTGGTTGACTGATTGATTGATTGATTGGTTGGTTGGTTGGTTGGTTGGTTGACTGATTGATTGATTGATTGATTGATTGATTGATTGATTGATTGATTGATTGATTGATTGATTGATTGATTGATTGATTGATTGATTGATTGATTGATTGATTGATTGATTGATTGGTTGATTGATTGGTTGGTTGGTTGACTGATTGATTGGTTGGTTGGTTGGTTGGTTGGTTGGTTGACTGATTGATTGATGAATACGTTTGATGGTGATGAATTATAAATTTAGTACTGATAATGTTTCCCCTCTGTTCTTCACTCAAATTCAAGTTTACATCTATGGTTGGTTCACGTGTGCTCCTCATCATTATTAGCTAGGCATGTTGGCTTCAGTGTGAATTAGCACTATTTAGTAACTTATTAATTTATAAAGGTCTGTGTGTGTGTGTGCGTGTGTGGGGGGTTTGTGTCAATTTGGCTCTGGCAGTTCTCCCGTAAAATGTAAAAATTTTCTAATGTTACCGATTTCTATGATGTAGACGATCTACCAACTCTACCCAATGTTTTGAACTTAAACTTTCTTTAGTGCATATTTATTTACTTATTTAGCAATATTTTCGTTATTTATTCATTTATCTATTTGTAATTTTACTATAGTTACTTGTTAATCAACTTTTGTGTGTGTGTGTGTGTGTGTGTGTGTGTGTGTGTGTGTGTGTGTGTGTGTGTGTGTGTGTGTGTGTGTGTGTGTGTGAATTAAATCATGCTTGTTTCAAAATCGTTTGATTGGTTCATCATTAAACTGGATTACAAGTTGTTAATTAGTGAATTCGGAACACTAGGAATGGTCTTAATAAACTACACCAAGGCGTGTTGTACGTACCACGATGCACCTCGTTAACAATGAAGTAATGTTAATAAAATGAGAAGTTTATTTTATAAAGCTTTTTAATGACAAGCTATCATTAACACGAATGATAACAATAAATAATAATTATAGTATTAATTGTAGTTATAATAATGATAATTGTCCAACAAAATGTGTGTACCTTATACATTATACCTTGATACATATTTACACGGAAATACCGCAGATTCGACTATTTCGTTTAATTTTTGGAGAATAAGTCTGAATATTTATCAAGTTTTATCCAAGGAACTAATGGCGTCATTATTATTATTTTTATTATTATTATTGTTACTATTGTTATTGTGATTGTTGTTAGTTTTAAAGTTGAGCGACGCCATTTGCCTATTAACTTAAACGATGTTACCAGTTGAGGTTTTGAAAGGTTGGCAGCAGGTGAGGCTGAGTCTGACAGCGCACATACAACAGAAGCAGGCATGGTTTTCAGTCAGGGTCGATGACAGTATGTATATTTTGTTGTTGTTGATGATGTTGTCGTTGTTGATGTTGTTGTTGTCGATGATGTTGTTGTCGTTGTTTTTGTTGTTGTAACTTCGATCGGATTGCTTGTCAGTGATGTTTGGATAGCAATGATTTCTCCTTAAGAAACCTGAATGCTTATTTGACGATGTCTGCCGAGTTTCTTCGACGGAACGCTGGTGAAGATGGCGATGTTGATAACATCTTGTCTCACTACTACCACTACCACAACTACAGCAGCTCTCGGCACCACAACGACAACAACTGCTACCACCACAGCAACTACAACAGCGGCCACCCCAACAACATCGACAACGAAGCAACTGCTGAAACGTCCTTCTGAAATCTGGATTGAAGACGTGGTAGATGATCGGGTTGATGAGGGCGGCGCTGTAAGCCACCCACTCGAGAGCCACCAGTATCTCCACCGTGATGTAGGGCCTGCACCTGTCACACACCCCCCTAACCAGGTAGAGGGCGAAGAACGGCAGGTAGCAGGCTACGAATACCACGAATAGTATTCCGAGAACCTGAGGTTGAGTGAGTGAGTGATGGAAATGGATGAATGAACGAATAGATAGATAGATGACTAAAGGAATGAATGAATGAATGACGTTTTAAAAATTTTGTTCAAGTAAAAATCTTAATACCAACTTGTACAGCTTTCCTGCCCTTATCGAGGCCGGTCTGGTTCCTTCTGATACTACTATTGCTGTTGTTGTTGCTATTGTTGTTAATGTTGATGTTGATGTTGTTGTTGATGTTGCGTGCGGATAGTACACTACTCTGACTTCTAGACGAAAACCTGCTGCATCTCTCTTCGAACCTGCGATTGTTTTCAACGTTGTCAGCGATATTTTTGTACGGATCTCTAGCTAAGTTCTACCAAAATGTAAAAATGAAAAATGTTCTACCAAAATCTTCTACTGTTTTGTTATTATAGTGCGAATATTTAAATAATGATATTTCTCATGAAATTTCTGATAAATTGAGAATTAATAAGCGCGTATTTTATTTCGATTCTAAGAGAAGTTTCTCAATTTACTCCGTTAAGATGAATGCCTACACAACAGACACGCCACACGATGCGATGGCCACCAGCTGAAAAAACACGACATCATTAAAAGTTGAGGATGTTAGTACACTGCTTATCTAAAGAAAGAGAATAAAAACGTAAGTATAATAATAACAACATCATCATCATCGTTATTTTTTAACATTACGCTTCAAAGAAAATGCCCTCGGTGTTTTTTGCTAGATTAAGCGCTATATAAATGCATGAGTGTGTGTGTGAGAGAGAGAGAATAAGGGAGAGAGAGAGAGAGAGAGAAACACACATTCATACGTATGGACATAACATACACGAATACATGCACACAAAATATAACCTGATACACATAGGCAGATACATACAAACGAACGATTACATAAGGAGAGAAACGCGCGGATACACATGTGTACAATTCAAAATACAAACAAATACACACGCGCGAGCATTCGAACATGCCCACACATCTTAAACCTTCTTGATCGGCTGTCAAAATTAGCGGTTCGAGGCGACTTTGCAGGGCTTGTGGCCGCGTTCGTCGTCAGTGTGGATGTGCTGACGCTATTCGATTGAACCGTATCCGTCGATACGAACTTTGGCATCGATTTCAAACGCACCGTCGGATCGACGAGTTCTATCGAGTTGTCATCATTCCAGTGGCTGCAAGTCGGTATATTCGAATCTTTTACGGCATTCGTCGAGCCTGCTGTTACGAGTAAATACCGACCGAACGTGCTACTTGAATGTTTTTGCAGTTGTTGTTGTTGTTGTTCATGGTGTTGTTGATGCAGATGAGTCAGACCCTTACCCGAACGAAAACATTTCATTTCAAGTGTCGTCGTCGTCGTCGCTGCTGTTGCTGCTGCTGCTGCACCTAATTTTTTCTGCTCTTGTTCAAATAAGTCTAGACTAGTTCTCCACCTGGCTCTGTACTTCGTACTACTACTACTGCTTCTTACGAGGGGGGAACAGCTTTGAAATGGACTCGCCAACGTGAACGCATCGCGTGTTTTGGTACTCTGATAAGATTTATATTTGGCCGATGAAGATCTCAGCTTGCTGCTGCAGTCAACTCGCGAGTTTTTTTGCTGTTTTCAGTGTAAATATATCATCGTTTGGTTAAAATTAATCATTATTATCGTTAATATTTATCCACGACACCACGAACAAAACTTTTGATAACTAACTTCATGAAAATTATGACGATGCAAATTTTTTAAAACAACAGCAAACGCAAGTACACCTTCTGACAATACAAATCCTGTTTGCAGTCGGCAGCAGCAGCCATTGAAGCCACCGCAGGCGCGCTCGCCTTTCTTTTTTGATTTGGAAAAACGATCCGACGAAAAGACGGTGAGATCCGAAAACTCGACGAAAAACTTGATTTTTTCGAGAAATTATCGCCGATGTTTAACGTGGCCGTTGACGACCGCGAAGTTGTGGCAGCTGTGGTAGTTGCTTCTAAACGACGCCTTTCTTGGACTTGTAGACGCAGAGCCCTGACTGTCAGTGCATACATGATGGTCATTATTAGCAGGGGCAAGTAAAATGAGATACCCTGTTGTATTTGTGGTTGCGGTTTGTGGTTGTGGTTGTATTTGTGGTTGTATCAGCAAATCGAGATCTAATTTAAATAAATTAATTAATTAAAATAAAATTAATAAATAAAAATTAAATGAAAATAAAATGAAATAAAATCATCTGGCATGGGAGACCGTCGCTGATATGACGAAAATGTGTGATTCGGGCCCACAGCCTTTGTATATATTATCTTCTTCCTCATCTTGCCCTTCTCCCTTCTCATTATTATTATTATTATTGTTGTGGTTGTTGTTGTTGTATTTATTTAAATTAATACTGGCATAGTTGTTGTTGTTATTCCTGTGTATTCCGTCATAATCAGCATACGAAGAGGTGTTCAATTTAAAGTTGTAAAAATTATACTCAGCGATATCTTCATCATCATCGTCGTCACCGTAGTAATTTAGAAAACCGTCGGTTATAACACGGCCATTTGGATGGGTATTTGAAAATGAAAGTGTATGAAGAGAGTTGTTGGAGATGGAATTGTAAGAATTGAAATAATTGGAATTGTATCTATAGTCAAAGTCGGTATTTATCGGTACATCCCTAGAATTATCGGTGCCGTTAACTAATGGTTCTTTGTCGATCCAAGTTAGGGCGAATAGGGGTCCAGCGATGCAAATTGAAATGATCCAAACGAGAGCTATCTTCATTAACGTGTGCTTCTTTTTCTTTGAATGGCCGTATCTGATGTTATTGTTGTTTGTTGTTGATGGTTTCCATGTTGTTGTTGTTGTTTTATTGTTGTTGTTGTTGTTTGTGTTATTGTTGTATACGATAAAAACCACGACAGAAATACTTTTTAAAGATGACGTCAAACAAACTTGAGCGGGTAGGTCAAGGTCAGGTAACGGTCCACGGAGATCATGCAGAGGTGGCATATCGACGATGACGTAAAGAGGACATCTAGGCTGTACCACGTGACGCACATCAACTTCGGTATGATCACGTGGTCTGTTTTGGTGGTGACGTTTCATTGTCGTCATCATCACCACCAACATCATCATCGTCATCATCATCTTCGTCCATGACATCATCATCATAATGGTCATCATTATGGCGGTAGTCGTCATCTTCGTCATCATCGCGGCATTTTGAGCCCCATTAAATCAGCCAGTCTTTATTTGCATTCCACTAACTAAAGACACGTAGGCATGGGACGTATGCTTCAGCAATTAATTTTTTAACAAATATATGTTTGTAGTATATGTTTGTATGTTTGTTAGTATGTATGTATGTTTGTTTGTATGTATATTTGTATGTATGTTTATTTGTTTGTTCATGTGTTTAAATGTATACATGCATGTATGTATGTACGTATGTATGTATGTATGTATGTGAATTCACTGCTAATACAATCATGGAAACACGAAATCATCATATCCATTTCAGCCTCTCATCAAATATGCATGGGTATGCATTTATGTATTTGTGTGTGTGTGTGTGTGCCTCTATGTATGTATGTATGTATGTATGTATGTATGTATGTATATATCTATGTATGTATGTATGTATGTATGTATGTATGTATGTATGTATGTATGTATGTATGTATGTATGTATGTATGTATGTGTGTACGTATGTAAATGTACAGAGTGAGACATGTTGGGGAGCGGTGCAATATATTTGACTCTTAACGCTTCTAAATTTGCATTCTTATTTCGAGGCGTTATCATTCTTGTTGTTGTTGTTGATGTTGTTGAAGTTGTTGTTGATGTTGTTGTGGATGTTGGTGTTGTTGTTGATGTTGTTGTTGTGGATGTTGATGTTGTTGTTGATGATGCTGTTGATGTTGATGTTGTTGTTGATGTTATTTAGTTCCCTTAATAGTCAGATAAGCATTTTAAAAAACTATTTTCCTCTGAAAGTCCATTGTTGAAGATATGCAAATTTCTTTCAATTTCAAATTAAAAACATCATCATCTTCTTCTTTTTCATCATCACCACCGTCATCATCACCACCGTCATCATCATCATCACCGTGGTCGTCGTAATTTTATTCAACACAATCAAAAAAGACATAAAAGTCGTTTCGCTGTCATGCGTTCATCCATCTATCCTTCACCCATTAATTTATTCATTTAATTCATTCATTCATTCACTCATTTAATAATTCATTCATTCATTCACTCATTTAATCATTCACTCATTTCTTCACTCATTCATTCACTCGTCCACTCATTCCTTTTTCAATTCATTTCTCATTTGATTGACTGAAGAAGTTTCAAATAGGAACGAAAGAACGGTCAAGAAGAAAATGTAATGAACTGGTACATTATAAAAGACAACGTAGGAAGACAAAAAATATATGAAAAAAGAGGGAGAGAAAAAAAAATTAGATAGATAGATAGATATATAGATAGATAGATAGATAGATAGATGGATGGATGGATGGATGGATGGATGGATGGATGGATGGATGGATGGATGGATGGATGGATGGATGGATGGATGGATAGATGGATAGATAGATAGATAGATAGATAGATAGATAGATAGATAGATAGATAGATAGATAGATAGATAGATAGATAGATAGATAGATAGATAGATAGATAGATAGATAGATAGATAGATAGATAGATAGTGAGAGAGAGAGAGAAAGAGAGAGAGAGAGTAGAGTAAAGAGTATAAATGAATTATGAAAATTCATGATGATAAAAACGTAGTTTGAGAGAGAGATATTGAGAGTGAGAACGAATGAAAGAGAAAGAAATGAGTGAAAATAGAACGAGGAGAAGGAAAGAAGAGAGAGAGAGAGAGAGAGAGAGAAAATTATGAAAATGCACTCTAGAAAAGGAATAAAAAATGACTGAAGAGACAAAAAATGAATGAAAGAATGAAAGTATACAGATTTTTTTTTTTTTATTCTGCCGAAGCAACTTCTGCGAAGATATAGTGATGCCAAATAAGCAGTGACGTCTGGCAGTGTTGTGCATAAACGCGTCGGTATAAGTCGGAATCTGAGAAGTGTGCATCTCCGTTATGTATCGGTATTAGTCGGAAACGTCTCGAACCTATGTATCGGTTGGAACCGGTAAAAACAAAGGAGTTGCATCGGCTCTGTCGGTATGTATGCTACCGGTTTCATCATTTTCAGATTTTTAAATTTTTCAGTTATATGTAAATCAAAGATATAACGAATGAACGAATGAGCAGAAAAACCTATGAACGAATGATTGAACGAACGAACGATTGAATGAATCAACAAATGAACGAATGAATGAACAGACAAATGAATGAATGAATGAGTGAATGACTGAGTGAATGAATGAGAACAAAAAAGAAGTGCATATATCTTATCACTGCCGTGAAAGCCACCAATAAGAGGAACGATGAAAATACAACAACAACAACAATAATTCTTATTAAGAAAGGGACATTGAGAAAGCAACATATAAGCTGGCATGAGTCCAAAATATAATCGATGCATGTAGAAATGAATGAATGAAAGAATGAATGAATGAATGAAAAAATGAATGAATGAATGAATGAACAAATAACGAAAAATATATACACTTGCGAATAATGAATCTTTAGTAATTAAACAAACAAACTAAAAGACTAACAACAATAAAGGCAACAATATCAGCAGCAACAACAAATAAAACACACCCACACACGCACGCACACGCACACATACAAAAACAAACACACACACACACAAACAAACACATCATCGCAAACAACAGCAAAAGACCAATCAATAATGTTCAAATGGACTAGCAAATTCTATATAAGACTGCCTACGCAAGGAGAAGATGAAGAAGAAGAAGAAGAGGAGGAGGAAGAATAAAAAAAGAAGGAGATGAAGAAGAAGAAAAGGAAGAAGAAAAAGAAGAAGAGAAGAGGAAGAAGAAGAAGAGGAAGAAGATGAAGAAGAAGGAGAAGAAGAAGAAGAAGAAAAAAAACAACAACCCCAACAACAACAACAGCAACAGCTGCTGCAGCTGCTACAACAGCAGCAACATCAGCCACAGCAAACCTGTAGATGTTTTAAAAATGGACATAGGCATAATAAACAAGGCAGACATGAGATCAGAGATTGCAAGGGAGACCAGAAAATAATTGAACATGTTCCTCAGTTTGCTGTTGCAGTAGACGGCCAAGCACACCAAGCCATTCCCCAGTATGGCCGCAACCACAATCAGCACCAAGAAACCAGACGTGTAGTTGCTGAAGTACGCAGTGGTAGTCGTCGATGTAGTTGCTGCTGTTGTCGTATTTGTTGTTGTTGATGATGTTTTTGGTGAAATATTTGTTGTTGTTGTTTTTGATGTCTTTACCGGTAGTAATTGTATTTTAAAGGTCGTCAATGTTATATTTTTTAACGTAAAGTTTGATGTTGTTGTATTAGATTTAGTTGTGGTTTCTTTTCTAAACTTTCTTATTGTTGTTGTTACGGTAGGTATGTCAAATATTGTTGTCACTGATGTTGTTGTTGTTGATGTTGTCACTGATGTTGTTGTTGTTGATGTTGTTACTGATGTTGTTGTTGATGTTGTTGAATAGGACGCGCCAGCCATGATGGATGTTGACAAAATGAAATATGCTTTAACAAGATTTGCCGAAAGCTCGAGAGTTTTCATGTTGGTGTTGTTGCTGTTATTATTATTATTATTATTATTATTATTATTATTGGCGTGGTGCTTTTACTGCCTTTATGCGCTCCTTCGCCACTCAAACCGTCAAGCCTGATGAGGTTCTCATCACGTGACCTGCAACTGATGATGATGATGATGATGATGATGTTGATGATGATGATGTTGACGATGATGATTTTGTTTCGGTGATAGTGGTGATGTCACACATCATCATTACGCACACGCATTACATTACGACAGTTAACTTTGCTGGGTCTAACTAACAACCCCAGACAACGTAACGTAATGATTGACAAAATGCCAATAAATAGAATTAAGCGCTAGAGTAATTAAGTTTTAGCGCCACCACAATTTCTTACATCTCGTCTATTACTTCCTTCATCCAACTTTATTCATTTTTCTACTAATTTTTTCATTTTTTTATCTGCTCGTTCTTTCATACGCTCATTTGTTCTTTTGTTCATTCCTTTATCTGTGCCTACGGTCACTCATTCATTCGTTCACTCACTCATTCATTCATTCAACCATCCATTTTATTTATCCTCATTCTTTCTTTAATTCAATCACCTATCTATTCAATCAATCACTTCTTTTTTACATCTCAACAATTCAATTTTCTTTTTTGTCTGTTTCACTTCTCTCTCTCCTCTCTCTCTCTCTCTCTCTCTCTCTCTCTCTCTCTCTTTCTCTTACTGGTTCTTCATCGTCATCTAGTAAATACTTAATATTCAACCATCCTTACTTTGGTCTCAATTCTTTTCTGAACTTTCTTTCGCTCTCTTCCCATATTCTCTCTCTTTTCCTTCCTCTCTCTTTTTTACTTTTTCACTCCCTCCCTATCTCTCTCTCTCTCCCTCTCTCTCTTCCAAACACACTTTCATCGTCTTTTTATCTTTCATTTATTTAAAATTTTTCTTCTCTGCCTTATCTTATATCTCTCTCTTTTTCTTCGTCTCTCCTCTCTCTCTTTCATCTCTCTCTCTCTCTCTCTCTCTCTCTCTAAAATGCCGGCAACAAATAACACGGGACGTGTTGCAAGGTGGGCGGGCCGACAACTAATTATGCGATAAGTGAAGTTGATAAGAATTTGTAACTTTAAAACAACAACAACAACAATAATGATACTAATTATAATTAATATTAAAATTATTATTGCAGATGTTGTTGTTGATGTTGTTGGCTATAAATAAAAGCCCGTCCCATTTTATGATACAAATTTCCAAAGAAAATGTATTTATAGATTTGTTGACGTTGCTGTTGATGTTGTTATTAATGTTGTTGTTGTTAACATTGATGTTGTTGTTTTTATTTGTATTGTTGTTGTTGTTGGTTGTGAAATGAAGCCGTACATATTGATTTTGCTGATGTTATTTGTTGGGCTGCACGAAGTACACATACATACATACATACATACATACATACATACATACATACATACATGCATGCATGCATACATACATACATACATACATACATACATACATACATACATACATACATACATACATACATACATACATACAAACGTACATACATACAGACATACACACAAAGACACAAACTCACAGGCAGTCATTTGGCGAAATTTATTTACATTTCGTTAAGATAGGAATATTGTGATTTATAAGTTTATTTATTTTCCTTTTTTGCATAACTTCGTAAGTCCATTCATTCATTTTTTTGTCTCTTCGTTCGTTCATTCGTGTCTTTAATTATTTTTCTTCTACTCATTCATTCATTCGTTCGTTCATTCATTCATTCATTCATTCGTTCGTTTGTAGTCCACAAACAATTAAACAATCAATTAAATTAATTCATCCTCTAGCAACTTGTAGTATCGTAGCTGTAGTAGTAGTATTGGTAGTAGTAGTAGCAGTAGTGGTAGTAGTGGTAGTAGTAGCAGTAGTGGTAGTAGTAGTAGTAGTAGTATTGACCGGAAATGTTAATAACGTTAACCCGGACCATGTAAGAATGTGTGGCTGGAAAGCTTATATGAGATGAAAGCTTGCTAACAAGATGATGATGATGATGATAATGATGTTATTATTATTATTGCTGTTGTTATTATTACGTACATTTTTATATTATTACCGCAACGATGATCATGTTATTATTAATAATATTTTTGCAACTGCGAAGCGATAACGAACTAAAAGACGACGATGAAGATGATGAGGATGATGATGACGATGATGAGGAGGATGATGACGACGATGATGAGGATGATGAAGATGATGAGGAGGATGATGACGATGATGATGATGAGGATGATGATGAGGAGGATGATGACGATGAGGATGATGAGGAGGATGATGATGATGACGATGATGAGGAGGATGATGATGAGGATGATGACGATGATGAGGAGGATGATGATGACGATGATGATAATGAGGATGATGATGATGATGAGGAGGATGATGACGATGATGAGGAGGAGGATGATGATGGAGTGCAAATACTTTCAATAAATTAGATTCAACTGTCATGTCTTGCAAGGGAACAACGTCAATAAAAATAACATACCAAATGATAAATATTACAAAAATAATAATAATAACAACATTAATAATAATGATGATAATAATTAAAGATTGCTATTCGTACAAAAGTTAATCGATAATAAGTAAATTATTGCCATATGAAGAAGAGATGACCCCAAAACTACAGCCGCAAAATTTTGAACAACAAAAACGACAACACCAGCAGCAACAACAACAGCAACAACAATAACATTAACAACTACAACAGCTTGAACAACAACAACAGCTTGAGCAACAACTACAACAGCTTGAACAACAACATCAACAATAACAACAGCAACAAAAACAAAAACAACATCAACAACGACAACATGAACATCAACAACAACATCAACGACAACAACAACAACAACAACAACATACTTCGCTATTAAGTCAGTTGTTATTTATCCACTTTTAAAAACTCAACAGATGACAGTACAGTACGTACGAAGAAGTCAACTTTTATATGCCAATATACATACATACAAACATGCATACAAACATACATACAAACATACATACAAACATACATACAAATATATCCATATATATACCTACATACATGGGAAACGTAGCATATGGAAAGCATTGCAGTAAGTGGAGTGCAAATTGAAAACGTGTTTGTACGTATGAGGGTGTTTGTATGTGTGTATGAGTTTGTATAAAATTGTGTGTTCGTTTATTTGCAAATGTGTTTATTGTATGTGTGTGTATGGCATAATGTTAATTGAGATACTGTACTTATCTGGCGATCTTCAACCAACCAACTATTTAATTTTTTTTTAATTAATTGAAAAATTTTATTAAAATATGTAATAAGGAGTTAAGAGACCCTTTTGAAATTAGGAGAACATTCATCAATTTCAACAGACTGCCCCAGGCTGTTCATATTCACCATCTGATCATCTCTCAAATTAGGCATATGGCCGAGTCGCCAGTTTGCTGAATGCAAATGTCACGTTAATAACTGATAAACTCGATAATATGGTTGGTTGAAAGGTGAATAGAGAGAAATATAAACTCTCAAAACATTTTTTATTACCGAAAATGCGCACACACACACACACGCACACACACTTAGGTAATGCACATATAACAAGTTTCTGAAACGTTTGATCAAGATTTCTAATAACATTTTTCTAATTATTAAATGTAAAATATAAAACTTCCCAAGACAAGGCATGAGAAGAATAACAATAACAAAATAATAATAGTTAAGAATCATTTCTCTTGCGGTCACTTTTAAAAAATGTAATAAAGAAAAGAAATAATAATGGTGACATATATCGTTGTATCATAATAAATGTAATAATTATGGAAAAATTATGATCATAATAAAAACTAATGATAAATAGCATAATTATTCTCTCATTTCTCCTTCTTCGTCGATGTCTTCGACGCCACGGATGTACAGGACGTTGTTGCATCTGGCCAGCAATTTTAAGTTATTTATTCGTTTAAAATCGGTTTAAAAAATTTTCAATATAAACTAATAGATATATCAAAATAATATTAATATTCACGAAACAAAATCATTTAATTTAATAACGAATTTAACAATAGCCATAATTATATAGTGTGTAAATCAGATGTAGTTTTAAATAAAAATAGTTATTTAACAATGAGAAATATAAGAGGAAAGACCTGATTAGAACTTCTCCCAAATTCCCCGATAAGGCACCATCCATGTACTCTTCAGTGTTGGCCAACTGCCAGGTTGAAAGAATTTTTGAAATCATTTCAATTAATTATTGAATTATTATTCATTTAAATTAATTGGTGACAATTGTCTAATAATTTGTCAGTAGTAATGTAGTTGCTATGAAGCAAAATGTAAATTTTTTAATCAATGCTAAACCAACTTTAAAAAAATTATGAACACAAACACAAAATAATAAAATGATCAATAGAGTTAAATAGAAAGATTAAAAGTAAACTTAAGTGAACCTGTAGATTCATGTACCCATCAACAGAGACCAGGTAACCTTTGTACTCCATGCCCCACTTTAATTTCACCAGCACGGGCTTGCCTACAAGGCCATTCAGAAAGGGTTTAGGATTTAATGGCAGGGCCTTGAATTGTAAAAAGGCGATATCATCATAAAATCATTTCATAATTTAATAATTCACAATTGGCTTAGGAGGCAGCTGCTAATATTTCAGACTTGTTAGCGAGTTTAGACTAGAGAACAAGAAAATAAATCAGTAGTCACAAATTTTATTTATAGTTAAAAATTACATACGGATTATTAGCTTGAATGATTATTAAATTTGAAAATTTTAATTAAAAATTGAACAAAAAAAAAATGAAATGAACCAACGAAAATTTTCTTAATAAACACAAAATGTCGGAAAATAAAATTTTAAAATAAATTTCGTAAATCAAATAAAACATTGTCAACAATATTTTAAATTTATTTCATCACTAACCGACATAATTCTACAGCAATTTACTAAAACGTGAACAAAATCGGTAAGTCTGAGCGATAAAACAAGACAGCGTTGAGCATAGAAGAAACGTTCAAAAGCTACAATAATATTCCAAGAAAATAATTTCTTTTAATGCCTTTAATATCCAACAAAAAAAAATCACTAAACGCTAAAATATTGTTTGATCTGCCGATAAAAACTAAAATAACTATATTTTATTTTTTATCATTAATCAATAATAATCAAAAAATCCAACTTTGAAACGGCCAAACTGCAAACTAATCTTGACAAATATTTAAATGAAATTTCGATCAAATAATTTTTTTTTGAAAGAAACAAGAACCGAAGCTATTAAATAAGTTCATCAAAAATTTCATTTTTTAGATGAAAGTTTGATGGTTGAATCGTAGGGCAAATGTTGGCTGACCTTCTGAACCAGGTGATCTAAATTTGATTGGTCTCTGGGGTACCAATCAATCAATCAATCAATCAATCAATCAATCAATCAATCAATCAATCAATCAATCAATCAATCAATCAATCAATCAATCAATCAATCAATCAAATTAAATCAATCAATCAATCAATCAAATTAAATCAATCACTATGTATGATGCTAACACATATTTATCGATTGCACCTCTAACAAATCACACATCCTTAATAAAATTTGATACATCAACAGAAGACATTTGTATCTAGTAATTTATTCCAATAAATAATAGTAGCGATAACGATGGGCAGTGTGCCTGGTCCCGCTGTTGTGGTGCAGTGACCGTGTTCGAATGCAAAAAGATCCCCGAAAATCACATGCAATGTATATACGACAGGGGGTTCTCAAGTACATTAACGACAGGCTGCGTGTGTGTATCTGTTTTTTATACCAAAACACACAAAAAAGAATGACCTTTAACCTTTTTAACAATAATCCACACAACGAACCACTACCAACCTGAAATAAACTTGCAGACAAGAGGAATGCGAATGATCTGCCAGAAGAACTATGACCACATTCTTATGGAACCAACTACAATCACCGTCCACACAGACGAAACACGACAGACGTTTGTTATACGCAAATTTCAACTTTTTAGTTAAAATAAACGACGCCAAAGAGGAAATTGCGCTGAGATCTGTCGAGATTTTCATGAATTTGCTCTCAAAAGTCGACATTAGTAAGCTGAACAGGTCTTCTGGATTGGGAGAAATTTGTATCAAGTTTCTTTAAAATATTTAACTTTAAAAAGATTTATAATAATAATATTGAATAATATCACAATAATAATATTAATGCTGATGAGTAAAACAAACCTTTCAGAGTGAAAAAACCGATCCGATCATCATCTACATCATCATCATCATTACCACAATTAATATTTTCATAGTTTTTATCATTATTATAAATCTTGCTACGATCCTTCTCCTCATCATCGTCATCATCGTCATCATCGTCCCAGCTAAATTTACAACGACGTAATTCATCCAACGAAATCTTGGCTTGCTTGGCCAAACATTTGAAATACATTTTATCATCACCATCATCATCATCATCGCCATCATCATCATTATCGTTTAATACTGATCTATTCATAGCTTTTTGAGACGATGATGATTTTTTAACCCAACTCAAAAATACCCCAAAACCTCTTGCATAATTATCACCATTATCACCACCACAACCAATTTCCTCACCGTCACGGTTACATTTTCTAACTAAACTCGAAATTTTTAAAGTGCACGTAAGATAGCACAGGTCCAAATAGCCGAGATGTGATTGGACGCCATAGGCGAATACGTCACTGACGTAACTAATCTGATTGGCCCGTTTATCTGTAGGACGCGGCCGGCCCTGGGGTAAATTAGGGTACCTAGGGTCAGTCTTTTTTGGGATATTACCTTTCAGAATGTTTTGCAGGTATAAATCTATCAACGTATTGTGGCTTTTGCTGACGTCATTATTATTATTATTATTATTATTATTATTATTATTATTATATAGATTTTCGGTGCACTCTAGTGTGAATGCAGTTGACTTTGTCGTAAGCACGTCTGGACTGGCTGTTCCGTGAGAAAAAACTCATCATTAATAATAATAATAATAACAACAACAATAATGATAATAACCAAATTATTTTTAATATTGTATAATAAAGGTCATCACATTCAGTCATCATCATAATCTCGATCCGTATCGTTATCATAATCGGAACTATCACCACCCCAATCATCATTTATTATAGCTCCGTTATCACCATCATCAACTTCGTCCTCATCATTATCATCAACTTCTTCATCATCATCCTCATCATTATCACCTTTATTCCGACTATCTGAAGACATCCTTGAATTGTCATCATCGTAAGAATTGCGAGAGACAAATAATTTAACATTGCATACGTCCCTGTATGTGTGTGTGTGTATGTATGTGTATGTATGTATGTGTGTGTATGTATGTATGTGTGTATGCGTGTGTGTGTGTGTGTGTGTGTGTGTGTTTGTATCTAACCTTGACGATGACATACATTTCACGACGCAGTAGATGACAAGGTCGTCATCATCTGATAGCACGGTGGTCACATTTTTAACGACCACCAAATCATCATTTGACAATTTATTATTATTATTATTATTACTGTTATTGTTGTTATTGTCATCATCATCATCATCATCATTATTATTATTATTATCACTATTATTATTATTATTCTTATTATTATTATTATTATTATCGTCCCAATCATACAGCTTAACCTAAAGAGGAAAAAATTACGTTTAAAAATAACCAATTGGAAAATATTTACCGACAAAAAATACATACATACATACGAACCATATCAGCTGAGATGACAATACTCTTAGACGCCCCTATGGACTGCCCCGTAGTACCCCCAAAAGGTCTATCAACTGAACCCTCTGTATACCCTCCCCCTAATGGAATCACCCCTGATAGGGCCTGCCCCACTGAACTGTGTAAGCGTTCTAGCAGAGTCATTTTTTTCGTCTCTTCGATTTTAAGTCTTTCTACGTTCAGCTGGCATTCTTTCGCCTTCTCATTTAGGGATTGTAATATTATTTCTGGAATTTTTGATGCTGTTGTGGTTGATGTTGTTGTGGTTGATGTTGTTGTGGTTGATGCTGTTGTTATGGTTGATGCTGTTGTTGTTGTTGATGTTGTTGTTAATTGAGATGGCAATATGAAGGACATTGGCGAGGACGATCTGGACGACGGTGATGATGACGACGACGACGATGATGTTGTTGTAGTTTGGGGCCGTCCAATGAATGATGATGTTGTTGTTGTTGTTTGGAAGTTTTCAGACAACAACCCGAACAAGACCTTCATTGAAGTGAGTTTTAAAAAAAAGTTTCTCGTAAAAAACAAAGTAATAGTTTAAAAAATGAACGAACGAATAGATGAACGAACGAACGAACGAATAGATGAACGAACGAACGAACGAATAGATGAACGAACGAACGAACGAATAAATGAATGGATGAACGAACGAATGAACGAACAAACGAACGTATGAATTAATTAATAAATGAATAAATACACAAAGAGTAATTAAAAGAACAAAAAAATTAATAGAGGCAGGCAGAAGGAAAAAATTCGTCACCTCACTATTAGATTGATTGCAAAAATTTATTTTGGAAAAATCCGTAATTAAGAAGTGACCTTTGAACTCGTCATCATCATCATGACGATCTTCCTCCTCCTCCTCATCATCATCATCTATTTCCATCTTATCGTCATCATCCCCATTACCGCCCTTATTTATATTATCATCATTATCATCATCGTCTTCATCTAGCATGCTGAGTAAATCCTGACTTTTATTCCGTCCCTTTTGCTGATTGGTCAGTTGTGGAGATTCTAATAAAAGATCTTTCGCCTTATTGGTTGGTCGATGATGAGTGTCTAAAAATAGAACCTGCTTTGAGCCACAGCCAATGAAATCATCGAGTAATGAAATGCAAGCTTTTGATTGGCTAGCCGAGGTCCACATTATCTGGTATGGTTATTTTTGTAGTTGTTGTTATTATTATTATTCACTATTAATATTTCAAATTTTATTTGAATGAAAAAAAAATTAACTCTTTTTTCTCATGTCAGGGCTTAAAGTTGCTCTTACATACAACTTAAGCCTGGGTAGAAGGTTTCTGCCCTCTGAAATTTTGCTTCGTCATCATCATCATCGTCTTGAACAACATCATCGTCATCACTACCCTCATTTTCATTATCGTCGTCATCATCATCACGATCATCATCATCCTTAACGCACATCTCCTCACCCTAACCTTAAGCAAATTCTCATTAAAGACGCAAATAGGGGTGACGTCATCGGCAAGAAAAATTAAATATCTATGGCCGTCGTAGGATGAAAATGTTTTTATATCTTTGCAATGTTTATCACCGGGTAGTTTAGAGAATTTAAAGAGATCTCCATTCTTTAGTGAAATTATTTGACCGTGTGCAGTGCACATAATTAGCGTTTTATTATTATTATTATTATTACAAATATTATAACCATAATTATCATCATCATAATTATTTCTAAAACAGTCGTCATCATCATCATAGTCATCATCATCATCGTCATAGTCGTCATCATTGCACTTAAAATAAATGCAGGTGAGAGCTGAAGCATAGTCATTAGGTATGTGCTTGCTTGCAATCTCTTCATAACTCAGGCCTCCATCGTCCTCTGCTTCTTCCTCATCCCCACCATCACCATCATCATCACCATCGTCGTCGTCGTCATCCTCAACTAGCATTTTATCTTCAGTGCTATATTTCATTTTTTTACTATTAATTTTCTTTATATTTTTATTATTATTCTTTTTACTCTTTTTCTTCTTATTATTATTATTCTTTTTCTTCTTATTATTGTGGCCGCCATCTGCGGAATAATTGCAGCTCACAACCAATTCACTGATGCAGTGTTCCTGGCTGATGCACTTGTCATTCACACCAACATCTTTCCTCCGATCAACATCATCATCATTACCATCATCTACAGCTGTATCAGCAGCTAATGTAGCAGCAACAGCAGTTGTGGTAGCTGTGAAAGCAGCTGGGATAGCTGTGGCAGCTTCAGCAGTAGTGCACAGACCAATGCTTTCATAAGAGCCAATGATGAAAAACTTCAACTTACTTCTTGTGACACTGACAAGTGAAATTAATTTGATGTTCTGATATTTATTTAGCTCAATCTTTTTCTTCACAAGTTTGTAGCCCACATTTTGAAACAAATACAACACATTTGAATCAGTATAAGTGCAACATACACCATCATGCACACTGAATTTGTTGACGTCGTATGCAGAAGACAGAAGAATATTTCTGGATTTTGTAGAGACATCCTTTTTACGTCGGTGTGGCTGACTACATGACGACGATTCTATTATAAACTGATTGCATAACTGGATGCATTTGAAATCTAGCAACTGATAAATGACATGTTGGACTACTGATCCAGTTCTTAATGTGGTGTTCATTGATGCGAGGCTTCTACTGGCCCTCTCCGGCGAGCTTATCTTCTTGTAATAAATCAAAATGACGTAGAGTGAGTGGAGGCCGATTTGAAAATGATCAAATTTAGTGTGGGTCTGCACTGATATGAAGTTCGTACGGTCGATCGGCTCAGCCAGTTGCGAAACTAACTTTCGAAACCGTTTAAACTTATTTTCATTCCCGTCATAATTGTAAATGTCGACGATGATTTTGACAATCTCATTTTTTTCGTATTTTAGGCTCGTTACGACGAGACGGCCACAGAAACTGCAATAAGATGACATTTTCTAAAGATTTTGGCTAAAAATTGGACAAAATTAAATGTACATCATTCAAAATTGATGACTAATAAAAGTAAACTTAACTTAATATTATCTAAAAGTTAACTTAACTAATTACAAAACTAACAACTTGAAGGGATTGAAATGAGCAACTTGTAACGCGAATAATTGAATAA
>NW_008705311.1:876866-883178 GCF_000326865.2 Helobdella robusta | reverse complement strand
ACACACAACAACAATTTCAGCTGCAATTTCACAGCAAAATTTACAATTTCTACATCATCAACAACCACAACATCCACAATTTCAACAACAGCTACAACAACAACAACAACAAAACCGACCACTGATTTTTTCATCACAGCCACAAAACCAACAACAAAATTTTTTGCCGCAGCTTCAACAGCCACAACAACAGCAGCAGCAAAACGACTCAAATTGGAGTACAGTTGTTGAATTAAGCATGACTGAAGCGCTGACAAGAGCGTGGAGGCAGGCGGCCAACCGGGTCAGGTCATTTTCAAGCCCCGATCGTAACCCCGCAACAAAACCAACAACAACAACAACAACATTTTTAGTTTCGTCAACAACACCAACAACAAAAACATCAGTTAGCAATTCTAAGACATCACCTACTTCGTCAACCGCGATGTCATACTCTAAAACAACAACAATCACAACAACAACAGCAGCTGCTGTGGCCACAACCGCAGCAGCAGCAACAACAACGACTGCCGAGCCACGTCTCAACATCATAGCTAATGCATCCGACATTGTGAGGAATATTGCTTATATTGCCAATAAACCAGCACTAAATCCTCTATCATCAACAGCAGCATCGTCGACGCCATCATCCTCAACTACTTCATCATCATCTTCATCATCATCAGCGACAACAACAACAACAACATCCGCAAATACATCAACAACAACATTAACAACATCAACAACAACAACGGCATGTATTGGCGATGTTCTCAACAGTGCTTATGTTGGCAGGTCTCATTGCACTTCACTCACAAGCAGCTGCACGAATGCTTTTAGTACAACTACAACAACAACAACAACCAACAACAATAACAACAACAACATCAACAACAACAGCAGCAACAACACCAATGATAATAATACATTACCGACTTTCAGCAACAGGAATATTAATAGTGCAGAATCGCCATCAGTGAAACAGTCTTCGTCATCATCATCGTCGTCACCACAACTATCATCATCACCACCCCCATCATCATCATCATCATCATTATCGCCAACCGCAGAAAAATCAACAAAACCAATCAAAAATCCATCATCATCATCATCATCATCAGCACCGCCGACATCACAATCGTCATCATCACCATCAACGTCTCCGAAGAAGTCGTCGAAGCACAAGTCGCAGCAGCACCACCACCACCGGCCGCACCATCGTCAGCAGGACAGTAACAACAAAAACAGCTCCCTACTGTCGCAATCAGCACAGCCAAAACAACTCACACCACAACAACAGCAACAACAACAACTTGAACTTCAACAAGATGACCATCACAACCAACAACAACAACAAGCAACAACAACCACTACAAAAGCAGACATCAGCCCGCTGCTACAAAACGAGAAATTTCTTTTAAAATTTTTCCGCCATTTCAGTCCTTTGCAGTTCGGCAGCCTGGCTCAGGTCTGCAGTACCTGGAGAGATGTTCTCTACAACCGACCGGAATTTTGGTCGGATATCGTTCCGGTGATCAATTTTAGAGACTCCCAACAGACCAATGAACAAACTCGTTGCAAACTTTACTCGAGTTTCCAGAGAAGAAAATTTGATTCTCTGATCTTAATCGGATTATCGAACACCGACGTAATCGATTTAAACCGAAACTTCTCATACTGTCGAAGCGGTGTTCGACGTCTGGCGATCCGACACACGAATATATCCGATCGGTCGTTGAAGCAACTGATCGAACTCGTATCCCACGTCACCGAACTCGAGCTGACGGGCTGCAATGAAGTGACAGAAGCAGGGTTGTGGGGCTGCTTAGTTCCGAGGCTAACTAAACTGACGTTGGCCGATTGTATCAATGTAGCCGACGATAGCCTAGGAGCTGTTTCTCAACTTTTACCGAACCTCCGAGAGCTGAATCTGCAGGCCTACCACGTGACAGACACGGCGCTCACCATGTTCAGCACCAGGCAGTCGAGCAATCTGAAAGCTCTGAGGCTCCTATCTTGCTGGGAGATCTCCAACCATGGGGTTGTTAATGTCATCAGGTAGGTGATGGTGACGATGGTGACGATGATGGTGGTGTAGTGAAGATGATGATGATTAGTCCGTTGATTGTTGGTTGTTTGATTGTTCATTAATTTGTTTTAGTTGCAAAGAGGAAATCGTTCAAATGAAAAATTAGTAAATGAAAGCATTTAAAATGCTTCAAGTTTTAATTTATCTTAAAATTTAACTTTATCTTAAAATTGAACTTTATTTTCAACTTTTCAACACATTTAATAATGATAATAATACCTATAGCACGGGCGGTTTTACATTCATGTGCTTGTACACAAAAACATGGGATGGGTTGAAATTCAGCTTTAAAGAAATAAACTTATTTCAACTAATAATAAGCGGACGAGAAGCGATAACTATACAAAAATTTATGGACACGTATCAAAATAGATACACAGACAGACATTTAGAAAGACAGACAGACAGACATGCAAACATGAAAGTAGACACACACGCATATAAAAATAAAGCTTTCGTAGTTTCAATTTAAAAGATACTTTAAAAGCTTTTCTTCGTGCAAAACAAATTCCTCTTCAACATTCATTGTACATGCATGTGTTCAATTATTTTGCATCTGTGGTCTTAAAAAAGTTGGTTTAATGGTAAAGAGGCCCGGCATGGATGTTGCAGTGATCGAGTTCAAAAGCAAAGAAATCCCCGCCTGTTGCATGCAATAGGTGACGTGCCTACACGCGAGCTGTGTGTTTCAAGATTGAAATTTTTTTTAATGCTGTTCAGGTAAAAAATAAATAAATTCAAGCCAGTGAGCATGTAAATGAATGGTGCCGACTTTGTTTCAGATTTTTCTGGGCTTAAGTTTTTCTGACGTGGCTTTCCTTGGAATATTGGCTTTCAATTTTCGTCTCAGTTAATTTTTTTTTAATTTTTTAATTTTTTTCGTTCTATAAATGTTATGGCTCTGCTTTTTTTCTTGCAAAATTCATACCATGCCAACATAGAAAACACGAAAATACAAATAAACGGTGGAAGAGTCGAAAAAACAAACAAACAAATAAACAAACAAACAAACAAACAAATATTCAACAGATCCCTACCAAACCTGACGACACTCTCCCTATCGGGCTGCACCAAGGTCACCGACGATGGAGTGGAGGTGGTGGCCGAGAACTTGCGGCAACTTCGCACCCTTGACCTTTCCTGGTGCAGTAGAATCACGGACGCGAGCCTGGAATGTATCGCTTGTGATCTCAATTTGCTGGAAGAGTTGGTACTGGATAGGTCGGTCGGTTGGTCGGCTTGTTGGTTGGTTGGCTTGGCTGGTTGGTTTGGTTGGTTGGTTGGTTGATTGGTTGTTTGTTTAGTGAATATAATCATAAATTTTCGAAAAGGAACGTTGTAGAATTGATTGATTGATTAATTATTTGACCACTGAGTCAGAAAACTCGTCGAGCGGATAATTAGTTAGATCAGACTGACGCCAAACAAACAGACAGAAAGACAGACAGACAGACAGACGCGCAGAGCAAACAAACAAAGAAACGAAATATCATTCCGCCGTCAAAACTAAAAACCACCAACATAAAAATTATTGTAGACCAAAAAAAATACAAAAAGAGAAATAGAAAATTTTCTGAACAAAACTAATGTTGTAAAGGCGAGAAAATTATGGATAGTAACAATGAAAGAGCAAATATCTGCATGGCTCAGGTGTTTCTGAGCATTATATATGTACGTTTGTGTACGTATGTATGTGTGTGTGTACGTGTGTGTGTGTCTTTGCAAGTCAAAGAATCTTTACGATATAGAACTTTTCTTCTTTTAAATTTTTCTTTGCCACTGGTCTGCTCGTTGGTTTATTAGTGTTTAAATTGATTCATTTGTTTGTTTCTTTATTTATTTGTTTTTTCATTTGTTTATCATTCATTCATTCGTTTATTCATTCATTCATTCATCTCTCAGTCAGATTTTTTTCATTTTCCTTGCTGTTTCCAGCTAAACCCACTAAATTTTTCAAAAAAGAGTCTCATTTTTTCAACGGGGGCGTTAAAAGTGGAGGAGAATTAAATATGCAAACCATCATCATCATCACCACCACCACCACCTCATCATCATTACCATCACCATCACAACGATCATTTTCATAAAAAATTTATCTTCTCATTCAAACAATTTTGAGACCATTTTCTCCGTTTCTAATTTAATTTTTTTACGTAAAAATTTTCTTTAATTTAAAATCTGCCACCCGAAATAACTTTGACGTTCTAATTTTGCTTTAACGAGCCCTTGGAAACCTCAGTTCATCGCATTTCTATCACATTCTAGTAGGAAAAAAGAAGCAATTGCTGTCACTTGGGTGGAGGAGTTGATGTAATGAGGTTGATGTAATAAGGTAATGAGGTTGATGTAATGAGGTTGATGTAATGAGGTTGATGATTCGGATGATGTTGACGTTTAAAGTTAACTTGTGGAGGTAAGGGCAACTGTTTGATGGTTCGTTCCGCCATGAAATAAGAAGAAAAAACTTGAAGTTGGAAAAAAATGTGGTTGATGTTCTGCAGATCTGAAGATGAAGAAGAGAGAAAAAGAGAGAGAGAGAGAGAGAGAGAGAGAGAAAAAGAAAGAGTGGGTGAGTGAGTGAGAGAGAATGAGAAGTAACCAAAAAATTCTTAATTGACTGATGTTCATCTTTGTAAAATGATGGATGGATGGATAGATAGGAAAATAGTAATGAATGAATGAATGAGTAAACAGCTAAACAAATAGTTACAAACACACGCAGACATTCCCAGATACCGGCAAACGAACTTAATTAGACATTTTAAAAGCCCATTATATTTCCACATTGAGGATTTGAAAGGAATCATATTCCTTCCTCCATTCATTCATTTGGCTGTCATTCATTCCTTCATTCATTTATTTAATAATCCATTCTTTCGTTCATTTGTTCATTCATTCATTATTTTTATATAGTTTTATCATTTTTCTCACATGTTTTTCTGAGAAAATTAAATTTTGGAGACATTATTGTTGTTGTTGTTGTCATAATTACGTTACCATCATCATCATCATCATCAAACACATCGTCATCATCACCATCGTCATCATCACCATCGTCACCATCATCGTCATCTTCATCATCATCATCGTCGTCAAGTTAGTTACTTCCTTGCTGTTGGCATTATGTTTGAGTGTTTTCAAAGCAGACTGCGCTAGTGATGATAATGATGTTAAAACGATGATGATGATGATGATGATGATGATGACGACGATGACGATGATTATGATGACGTCATCATCAACAACTGCCTCCTAGCACGTATTCACATAAATCAAAGGTATGTGACATGACAACTCGGCCAGTTTTTATAAATTTTCACTTTTGAATATTTTTTTTCTAGGATTAATGATGAGGCGCTCCATTTTATCTGTTAAGTCATCTGTCTTCTTTATTATGATTAACTTTTACTATCATCATCAATATTAATAATGCCACTCTTAAAGTTTTTGTTGAACCATTAACTAACAATCGTTAGCTCATTCAAATCCACACGTTAATCATATGCTAACTAATGCTAATCATATGTTAATTTATGCTAATTAGATGCACGCACGTGAGTGACGTGGGCGTGGGCTTTCTGGCGACGATGACGTCATTGCAGCGTCTCTACCTGAGATGGTGTGGTCTGGTTAGGGACTTCAGTTTGCAGCACATCTTCTCAATGAGGAACCTACAAGTTCTTTCGGTCGCAGGTTTGTGTGTGTGTGTGTGTGTGAGTCTGTGTGAGTGTGTGTGAGTGTGTGTGAGTCTGTGTGAGTGTGTGTGAGTCTGTGTGTATTTTAGGTGTTTTTTTGTTTTGTTCGCTTATAAATATTTAAAGTTTTTCAGCGAATTTAACATTTTTACGAATTTCAACAAACAAACAAACCCACATAAATTGTCTCACACACCACAGACACACACACACACAAACACACACACACACATTACGACAGGCTGCAACCTAATAACAGCAGCGGGAGTTGCCGGGGCAAGCCAGCTGACCACCCTCAGAGAACTTGAACTAACCAACAGCTCCGTACTGGCCTCTGCCGAACTTGTGCAGTACCTACACGAGAGTTTACCTGGTTGTGTTATTATCCAGTAGAATGTGTGTGTGTGTATGCGTCTGTATGTGTGTGTGTGTGTGTGTGTGTGTGTGTGTGCGTCTGTATGTGTGTGTGTATGCGTCTGTATGTGTGTGTGTGTGTGTATGCGTCTGTATGTGTGTGTGTAAATTGTGTTCGTATATATGTTTGTGTGT
>NW_008705311.1:863656-876816 GCF_000326865.2 Helobdella robusta | reverse complement strand
CGTTAGTATTATATTATTGTCTGTTATAATATTTCGTAATTTCGTGTCCGTGCAATTCGGTAAACGTGCATATAAAAATTTACACACGCATGAACAAATATACACACACACACGCACGCACACACACACACACACACACACACACACACACACGCACATACATAAATACACAGGAAGAAATTCGCGAGCTTCAGTTAATATAAATAAACAAAACAAGGAGAGACGAATTACGGTAATTTTGATAACAATTATGAATTAAAATTTTTATTAGTCATTACATCTACTAAAAGTCACAAACTTAGCCAGCCATCATTATTCCTAAAGACAAAAATATATATCTTTCTAGATGAAAATGACATTTAATTTGAAATAAACTAATAAACTAACTAAATATATATAAATATTTAGATGAAAAATAAAATAAATAAATATATATATATATATATATATATACTTTATATGCACATACATATATAGATATGTATGCAGTGATGGGGAAGATTAGGCTAAAAAGGTTTAACTTTTTAGTATAACTAAGAAAATTTAGTTAAGGCGAAAGTTTAAAAAAAAGTTTAGTTAAAATGAAAGTATAAGTAATTTTTTGTTATAACTGAAAAGTTTAACTTTAAGTCTTGTAAACTTTTTCGGAGCTTAAAAATTTGGAAAATTTTTTGAACAACCATGGCCTGCAGTAAATAATTATTATTGGCATATTATATGTTTTTGGTAACCTTATATTTGAGTACAGAACGCAGTTGTTGCTGATCCAATTTGTTGGTTGTTAGTTAGTTTAAATAATCTTTTTTCTAGTTTAGTTTAGCTACTTGAAAAGCTTATGAAAATTGATTACTTAAACTATATTTTTCTAGTTCAAACTAAGCTATAGTTTAACTAAAAGAAATGAGCTAAGTTCTCAAACCCATCACTATATATATATGTATATGTATGAAACTATAACGCTTTTTGATAAAACATTATATATCAACATATCATATCATGTTTTTAATAATTTTTGATGTATATATATATATATATCGTTTTTTGTATATATACTATATATATATAATATAATATATATATATATATAATATATATATATATATATAATTTATATATAGTATATATACATGCGTTATTTGTCGTGATGTGAGAGTGATATTTGTGATGAATTAAATATATTTCATAATTAACAATATTATTGACGTTTCTATGTTAGCTAAAAATACGGCGCTATAAAAAGTTATATAAAAATATATATATGCTCTTTGTACCGTAGAAAACTAATTTTGCAAATGTAATAACGTTATTGATTATTTCATCTTTGGTACACTTTAATTTTGTGCTATGTTGCCCACCGTGTAGTTCGACAATTTTTAATTAATCTAATTTAATCTAATTAATTTAGGAATATTTTGTAATTAGAGATTGTTTTGATTCAAATGTCAATTAATTTTAACTTCAAATTCAATTGAAAAGTCGAAAGAAATGAATATGATGTTTCTGGCAGTATTTTAATCTTAGTGCAGTATTTCCTATTCAGTGTCATTTTTATATGGTAACATTTTATATAAAATGAATTATTTTTGTAACTATTTAATAACCAATGGCATATATCTTATATATATATATATTACTATATATATATTACTATATATATATATATATATATATATATTACTATTTATATGTATATATTGACCGTACAAGCCTACAATGGGCTTCTGGTCGGTGTTTTGAAATAAATATCGAAAAAGTTATTTTCAAGTTTTTGATATATGGTAACATAACGATAACTATTACGTCGATTTCTAACTTGTTACAAGATAGACGACGAAAAGTTGGTATTGGAGAATGTTTCTCAAATTGGAGCAATGTTACAAGTGGGGTTCTTTAAGGATCCGTATTAGGACCGTTGCTATTTGTAATATACATCAATAATACTGATCTAGGAATAAAATCTAAAATTTCAAAATTTGCAGATGACACTAAATTATGTGCTGTTATAGACAACGATGAAGATAATGAAATTCTAGCAGGTGATTTGCAAGAAATATGCAAATGAGCAGAGGATTGGCAGATGGTATTCAACACTAACATATTAAACATATATAAAGCTTTGGTTCGACCTAACTTGAAGTACTGTGTTCAGCTTTGGAATCTAGATTTACATAAGGACAAACACATGCTCGAGAATATTCAAAGGATGGCAAGCAACGAGAATGATAAAGGAGTGTCGCAGTATGCCATATGAAGACAGATTAAATATTTGTGGAATGACAGCATTAGAAAAAAAGAACAAGAGTAGATTTGATTCAGGCATACAAAATCATCACTATGAAGGAGAATTTGGAATCAGCGAAATTTTTTGAGCTTAAGATGAACAGTAAAATAAGGGGGCGTAAATATAAGATCTTTAAAAGATGCTAAGGATGGATGAAGCCGCAGAGTTGTCAACGAGTGGAACAAACTGGTAGATAAAATAATATGCGCAGAAACAACTAATAACTTTACAGCAAACTTGGCAAAATTACGATATTAAAAAAAGTTTCAAAGTGATCCTGTCACAGACTCAGTTTTTTTGGATTCCTATAAAAAGACTTTGTTATGTTATGTTATTGTGTATTACTGAACAGGCATTATAGTTCCGTTTATATAGTGAATTAAACTAATAGTCTGTTACTACATTCATATAGTATTTAATTTCCTGAGCATAAAAAAGGTATAATTTGATGATGGAAGTTCGGACATTTTTGATATAGATATAGTATTTTGAATTGACTGAGCATTTATCATTAAGAACTACGTACTATAATTCGAATTCTTTGTTAGTTTTTTTTTAATTTCAATAACTTATCTCCATCCGTATAAGCAACAGCAGTCAAAACAGCAGCTTTAACAACTACAGCTTCAACAACCACAACAACGGTACAGACTCTTCTAGATGAAATAAAATCAATGAAGTGACTTGCGCCTATTATGTATATGCGTATTAATGTTGGTATGTACGTTAAAACCATGTCTTGGTTGGTGTGTATATATACACGTGTTTGTTTGTGTGTGTTTGTGTTTGTATGTGTGTGTATCACATTGTCAGTTTAAACAATATTTTTTTAAATTAAAACGTTATTTTACGTTGGGTTATAATTATGACCAGTTTACATTGCTACATGTAATAAGATATAAATAATGTATTATTTTATCAAATGTAAATTTTTAACTAAACAGAAACGTCAAATTAAACTAAAAAACGCCATTTTCAATAAAAAATTTAATTATTTATCTAAATTTTTAGCTAATTCTTTCGTATAACATTTCATCTCGAGAATTTGAATAATGAAACTCCAAACAAATGAATGGAATGCATGAAATGATAACGCCGCCAGCTTTCCTAACGTACATTTTTTGTTATCGTTATTAATTTTCAATCAAACTTTTTAATTAATTTATTTCACTAATTTATTCATTTTCTCTTTCAAAAAATTTATTTTACGGAACTTATACTTTTTAAATAATTAATTTAATTCGTTTTTTGGCCTAAAGATTTGTTAACGAAGTAATTCATTTTTTATTTGTTTAACAACCTTTAAAATTTAAAATCCAGAATTGATTAGTTATTTAGTATGGAATAAATTTACAGAATTGGCACCATCTCGTGTTGACACTTTTTAAGAATAAATAATTCAATAATTAAGTTATTTTGTTAAAAATGTTCAGTCTAATTTTATATTTTTTGGTTTGACATCTTTACTTCAATTTTTTATAATTTATAATTATAATATAATTTTATAATATAGGATTTACTCTGCAAAAATTTATTTAATTAAGGCTTTCTTGAAGCTGATTTGACTACATTTTCAATTTTAATATGTTATAGTAAAACTAATTAATTAAGAAAAAATAAATGGGTAGTTTGTCTAGTGCCAGACCACTGGTAGTAAGTACTGCATCTCATTTAGATTTATTTTATTTAGCTTCATCAATTTTTTCAATTCCTAAAATTAGGCAATGATGTACATTTGTAACATCGGTGACAACAATTATGAATGAAGCCATTTCTAATCATCACTCATCATCCTCATCTTAATCATTTCTTCCCCAATCCACATCAATGGCTTCGACAACATCTTCTTCTAGACAAAATCAAAGGCAACAACAAATCGACAAAAACCTAACAAAAATGCAGACCAACCTCACTAACATGTTGAAAGGATCGTCGGCCAGTAACTTATCTTTTCTCGATCTGACTCCTGAATACGAAGAGTCGTCAGATCTTGCTACCTACCTACAAGAAATTTATACTAATTTGGCAAACTTAAAAAAGGCATTTATAGGTGGAGATAATGATAATAATAGAGGTTTGAATTTTTGTTCAGCTTGTTTGTAGGTTTGTGTGTATGTCTGCATGTTTGTTTGCTTGTATGTGTGTGTATGTTTGTTTGCTTGTATTTGTGTATGTTTGTTTGTTTGTATGTGTGTGTGTGTATGCTTTAGCTTGTATATTTGTGGCCGTGTTTGAGAGATTGTTTGTGTTTGTATGCTTGTTATGATGTATGCTTGCTTGTTTTTTTTGTTTTTTTTTTTTTTACTAACTCAATCAATTATTTATTTGACTTGATAAATGAAAGGAATTCAAATAGTCAATCATTTAATTACTCGATCAATCAATCAATCAATCATGCATTGTCATAAATTCATACATCTTTAACAAAGGAAGAGAGAGAGAGAGAGAGAGAGAGAGAGAGAGAGAGAGAAGGAAAGAAGATTTAATTGAATGAAATAAAAACAAATATTTATGCTCTTCTGTAACTAGTTTCACCATAGTTGTTATCATCATCACCATCACCATTTACTATTATTTTTATTATTATTATTATTGTTTATTATTATTATTATTTCATTTATTAAACAAATTGATGGCTGAAGCAAGACATGCATGCTTTTCTATTTGCTTGCTTGTTTGTTTGTTTTGGTCCAAGAATAAGTCCTCTGAGATGTTGTCGATCATTATCATCGCCGCCATCATCGTCATCATCATCATCACCACCACCACTATCATCGTCATCATCATCGTCATCATCCTCATTTATACCATTTATCTTATGCTATTTCTTCCTAGATTTAAACAGTCATTTTTTTTTAATAGCAATAGTAATTATATCGTTATTTTTATTAATAATTAATTATTATTATTATTTATGTTATAATTACTCAATAATTAGAATGTCATTTGTCATCATTGTCATCATCATCATCATCATCATCATCATCATCATCATCATCATCGTCATCATCATCATCATGGTTGTTATTATCATCCTTACCATAATTTAAAAAGATTTTCTTGCTGCTATTATTATTATTAATGTTATTATTATTTTTGTTATTATTATTACAAGCCTCTTGTTTACTTAAAATTGTTTAAATTCAATCCATTCTAGCATGTGACAGTTACAGTGATGACGACGACGATGATGATAATGATAATGATTAAGATGGTGATGATGATAGTGATGATATTAATGATTTTAACAATTCGTTATTGTAATTAAAGGAAATATTAATGCCAGTTTATTCTTCACCAATTTGTTTATTCTTTCTTTCTTTCTTTCATTCATCCAGACATCTTTTCATTCATTCATTTGTTCATTCATTCATTCATTCATTCATTCATTCATTCATTCATTCATTCATTCATTCATTCATTCATTCATTCATTCATTCATTCTTTCATTCACTGGCGCATTCAGTTACTTCTTATTACAATTGCTTAGTCACTGACTTAACGCAGGTGTATATTTCATAGTTCCTCGCAACCTCCATCATCATCATGATCATCATCATCATCATCATTATTATCACCAATTTGGACATAACCACCATCATCGTCGTCATCATCATCGTCATCATCATCGTCATAACCATCGACAACTTAAATGGACAATATCAGCAAGCCACTATTACTATTGAAACTCTTCTACAGGTACTTTTCCAACACTCGACCACAACAACAACTTGCCGACGACGACAACAACAACAAGCAACAACAACAACAACAATAACAAGATAAAAACTTCAAAAAGCGAAAATGAGAAATTGTGCATGCATTATTCGGAAGAAACGCTAAAGTCCATCCAGAAGCTGATGCAACAGTTCCCTCTCATGTCCAGTTCCACGGTTCTCAGGTCGTCACGGGACCTGATTGATCAGTTGAAAAGTTAGTTGATTGGTTGGTTGGTTGGTGAGAAGTTGGTTGATTGGTTGATGATTGGTTGGTTCACACACACTCACACACACACACACACACACACACACACACACACACACACACACACACACACACACACACACACACACACGTGGCAAGTAAATATCCATCAAAGAATGATAACATCGTTACCAACTCCATGCCATAATACTAACTTCAGCAACAAGGAAGAACATGGGAATGGCAACAACAATGATAAAGAATACGACACCTACTAAGTCTAAGTAACTCACATTGCTAAAGAGCTAACTTTGCTCTGTCTAAAGAAACTATATAAACCAAACCGGCTCTGCCTGGCGAATTTGGATAACCACGGTTTCATTAAATAAACTTGGGAAATTTTAATTTCTAAAAATCGAATAATACCCAGAAAATTCTGGCAAGGAAAATTAAAAAGACAAACTTTAAATTCATTATTGCCAACAATTCGGTAGAATTCATACAATACTGTATATATATATATATATATATATATATATTTATATTTATATTTATATATGTATACACCCCAAGTGCATAAATGTTTGTTTTTATTCCCTCCAATCAACATATCATATAACATCATATTACCCTTGTGTGTGTGCATGTGTGTGTGTGTGTGTGTGTGTGCGTGCGTGTCTGTGTAAGTGTATATGTATATATCATATTATATACATTCATTCATTTATTTGTTTGTTTATAATTATTTAGCTTGCAAATGGGTGTAGCAGCATTTATAAATTTATATAATTTCATTCATTCGTTTATACATTCGTTCGTTCGTTTGTTCGTTCGTTCATTCATTCATTCATTCATTCAATCATTCATTCATTCATTCAATCAATCATTCATTGATTCATTCATTTATTCAATCATTCAATCATTCAAGGAAGTAGTTATGATGGCAGTGAAAAAGAGTCGGAAGAGTTGAGTCAAGCCATTGATAACTTGGCTACATCGCTAACAAATTGGTCGGTGAATGAGTGAGTGAATGAGTGAGTGAGTGAGTGAGTGAGTAAGTGAATGAGTGAATCAGTGGGTGAGTGAATGAATGAATGAGTGAGTGAATGAGTGAGAGAGTGAGATGGTGATGATAGTAACTATTAGTAATTAATAATAACAACCACTTCAGCGTTAGCGAATACTGGATTGAACAAGAGAATTTTCGATCAAACAACAACATCAACAGCAACAACAACAACAACAACAACAACAATAGTATCTACAATAATAAGATTAATTCTAAATCGAAAGTGAGTTACGAATAAGATGATAATATGATGATGATGATGGTGATGATGATGGTGATGATGATGGTGAATAATTCTATTGTTGATTATACTTTTATTAATATTATCATAGATTTTTTTGTAGTAGTAGTAGTAGTAGTAGTAGTAGTAGTAGTAGTGGTAGTGGTGTAGTAGTAGTTGTAGTAGTAGTAGTAGTAGTAGTAGTAGTATCGGTAATATCAGTAATAATAGCAGTAGTAGTAGTAGTATCATCACAATCATCATCACCATCATCTGCATTCTTTGAAATTTATGCATCAGAGAAGAGAAAAAACTTGCATACATCATTTCATTATGCTTACACACGCACGCACACACACGCACACACACTCACACACATCTTTTATTTCTATTTTTAGCTATCTTTCTGTACTTACCTTGCTTTAGTTAGTTATTAATTTACAAACAACAGCATCTTCCTCATAACCATCATCATCATCGTCACCACCATCATCATCATCATCGTCATCGTCGTCGTCATCATCATCAGTCAGTTGAAGAATTAGTCGAGAGCAACAACAGCAGCAACAACAACAGCAGCAATCGCGGTAGCCACATCAGTCACAGACACAACAGCGTCAGACTGGCGAACAGTTTCAACAACAACAACAACATTTGCGATGATTACGTAATCAACAATAAATGCAGCAGCCTTAATAGTCTTGGTAATGATGATGATGATGTTGTTGATGATGATGATGATGATGATGAGGATGGTGATGATTAGTTTATAATTATTCTTATCAGAATATTTATCCTAATTAATGTCATATCAAGTTATAATTAACTGCTGAAGGGTAATTATTATTTTAATCCAAATAATAATAATAATAATAAATATTATTATTATTATTATTATTTATTATTATTATTATTATTGTTTATGACTGTTAGGTTTTGGACACACACACGCGCACACACACACACACACACACAAACAATCAAACAATTAAGCATACATCCAGACCAACTAACAAACATTCTCACCAACCAACTATAAACAAAAAAACAAACACACAAACAAACCCACAAACGCAGATTTAGATATCCTATTTAAGAGCGAGATAGGGGTTGAGATTGCGCTGAATCGAATGCAGGCCTGGTCAACCTACTGCAAGGAAATCATGCAATACGTTGAGAGGAGAAACAGTTTATGTTGGTTGTTGTTGTTGTTCTTTAACTCATTCGTTCATTCATTCATTCATTCATTCATTCATTCATTCATTCGTTCGTTCGTTCGTTCATTTGTTCATTCATTCATTCATTCAGATGGCGAACTCAATAAGAATCTGTTGAAGTTGTCCAAGTCTGCCTTGGAGAATATCAAAGGAGATGTAAGTTTATCATTATTATCTTACCATCATCCTCGTCATCGTCATCATCACCATCAACATCATCATCATCGTCATCATCATCACAACAGCCTAATCAACCGCTGCAACCGTTGTTTTGTAAAGCTCTAAACAAGGTTAGATTATGATGATGATATTGATGATGATGGTGATGGTGATGATGACTATGTTGATTATGATGGTGATGATGAAGATGACGATGACTGCCATTAGGACATTGAGATGTGCACGTTGGGTCTGGCAGCCAAATCTCACATACAGAACCAACTCTTTGTTAATGTAGGTTTGATCCGTCGTTCTTTCGTTTCTTTATTTATTCATTCGTTCATTCATTTATTCATTCATTCATTCATCCATTCGTTCGTTTTTTCATTCATTCAGCCCGTGAGCAAAAGAAGAGGCGAGCATGAAAAGATACGGAAAAAGTTGAAAGAGGCCTGGATATCACAGAATAAGAAGACGGTTTGTATGTGTGTGTCTGTGTGTGTCTTTGTGTCTGTGTGTTTCTGTGTATGTGTGTTAGTGTTTCTGTGTATGTATTAATATTTGTTAATGCGTCAGAAGCAAAATGTTTTTCCACATCAAAATACAAACTTTTGAAGACGCGTTCAAATGATAGCTCGCCACCTACTCAACATACAAATGCATACCTATAAATATGTACACACACGCATATACACACACACACACACACATACACACACACACACACATACTCACACACACACACACCTAACGATAATAGCAAGATGCAGAATCGAGTCTACGCAAATCTAAGACATCCTACATAAGCCGGCAGCAGGACCTTGAGAGGATTAAAGAGCTGGCACAGAAACTCGAGTTGGAGTCGGCCGGTTTGATGGCCTACGCCGGCATCACCGGTGTAAATGGCGCCGGCGGTATCGGTTCGAATACCGGAAGTGTCGGCGGTCTGAGTAGCATCGTCGGCGGCATCAGCGGGAGTAGCAAGATGGAGGCCAAGGTTGAAAAGAGGAGGAAACAAGAAGATGAAGCCCAAATGAAGGTGCCTGTGTGTGTGTGTCTGTGTGTGTGTCTTTCTGTGTGTGTGTGTGTGTGTGTGTGTGTGTGTGTGTGTGTGTGTGTGTGTGTGTGTGTGTGTGTGTGTGTCTGTGTTCTTTGACGGGTACTGATTTTGACGTTCATGTTGGTCTTCTTTGTTTTTTGATGAGTATGCCGACATTAATTATTACCTATTAACCATTTTGTTTTGATTTTGAGAAGCGATTGAAGTTTTTTTGCAATTTTAATTTCATTTCATATTGGGTTTAGTTAACACACACACAAACACACACACACACAAACTTGCACATACATGTACAAACACAAACGTGTGCGGATGGACGGACAGGCTGTTGAAGCTGAAACAGTATACAAGCAGTGTCTGGAAGCCGCAAACAAAAGTCAAAATGATCTGCTGAGAACCAGGGTACGTCTGTCTATCTGTGCGTCTCTCTATTTGTCCGTCTCTCTATCTGTCTGTCTGTCTCTCTGTCCGTCTGTCTGTCTTTCCATTATTGTATCATTTTTTTATTATGATCCTTTAAAATTCGTTCATTCATTTGGCAGATACAAGTTTTGAATAGCATACAAGAGACATTGATTCAAAGTGATTTGGAGATAAAAAATGTAAGTCATATTAATTAATTAATTAATTAATTAATTAATTAATTAATTACCTAATTAATTAATTAGTTAGTCACCTAATTAATTAATTAATTAGTTACCTAATTAATTAATTAATTAATTAATTAATTAGGTGACTAATTAATTAATTAATTAATTAGTCACCTAATTAATTAATTAATTAGTTGCCTAATTAATTAATTAATTAATTAGTAACTATAACTAATGAACGAATGAATGAGTGAGTGGACGAAGGAATAAGTAGGTAACTAAGTGACTGAACGAACAAGCCACACACACACACGCAAGCACACATACACACGCACAAACACATACACACACACATACACACACACAAACACATACACACAAACATACACACAGGCAACTTTCCAGTACTTCAGCCTACTAAACAATCTCATGGACAGCCTACCGCAGTCCTATGTACAATTTCGAAACGAGGCGAATCAGTATGCACCTGGCGAACATTACAATGATTATCTCAAACAGGTAATTTTGTTTGTTTGTTTGTTTGTAGTTTAGTTTTTGTTTTGTTTTTAGTTGATTGATTGTTTGTTTGTATGTAGTTGACTGATTGGTTGGTTGATTGATTGATTGGTTGGTTGATTGATTGGTTGGTTGGTTGATTGATTGATTGATTGATTCATTCATTGATTCATTGATTCATTCATTCATTCATTCATTCATTCATTCATTCATTCATTCATTCATTCATTCCAGGTAAAACCTGAGGAGCTGACGAAAGCTGTCTACAAGTACTTCGAGTTCGAGTCGTATAATTCTCATTCTAAGTCAGTTCGTCGTGCTTTGTATGGATGGATAGATGAGCGAATGAATGAAAAACAGGATATAATAAACAAAGGAGTGAATGAATGTACGAATGGATGAATTAGTGAACGAACGAATGAATGAATTGGTGAACGAATGAACGAATGAATGAACCTACCCTTGCAGATTATCTGATCCCCATTTCACAATTATTGACCCTTCAAGTTTTGGATTCCATGGCTACCAAGGTCTCTTTTTTACATTCATCCATCAATTCATTCATTCATTCATCCATCCATCCATCCATCCATCCATCCATTCATTCATTCACTCATTCACATCGACAAAATGATGAGAACAACGACACTGTTAAACCTGAAATACGACAGAATGTTCATCGTCGTTCAAATCTTCGAAGCTGAACGCCATAGCGGCTGACGATTCCGACAGTTTGAGTGGCAGCGGTCGCTCCCTGGACTCCTCCCCATCGGCCAGTCCCTACCAATCACATAAGAGCAAAAGAGGTCATCTTCCAATTAATGAGGTCAACTCAGGAACTGCTGCTTTCGCTGCTGGCCTGGATGACGATGGTGATGCTGTTAATGGCGAGTTTTTTTTTTATTCTTTTAAATCAGGATCAGAATCTGACAGGCGGAGATTCTGTAGCAATATGCAACGTGCTGCTGATGATGATGATTGTGGTGGTGATGGTTGCGTTGATGACGATCCCCACAGACTCACCGGATATGACGTCATCATCTTACTTCAAGAGCATCAAATTCTCGCCTGCCGGCTTGACTCATTCTTTCAGAAAGTACCGACCGCTGACTACTAGGTTGGTTGGTTGATTGGTTGATTGAATGAATGAATGAATGAATCAATTAGTGAACGAACGAATGAATGAATTGGTGAACGAATGAATTAGTGAACGAACGAACGAATGAATGAATGAGTGAATTAAAAAGTGAACTTAATCCATCAGGTGTGCCGAGTGTAGTGCTTTTGTTTATTTCCAAGGCGTTGAATGCAACAAGGTTTGATAGTTCATCATCATCATCATCATCATCATCATCATCACCACAACTATCATCACCACCATCAACACCACCACCATCATCATCACTGCCAAAAAAACAGTGTGGCCTTGTAAGCCATAAGAAGTGCCTTGAGACGCTCAGAATACCTTGCGGGGATTTGAAGTCTTCGCAGGTCTTTTCAATGTTAACTGGTCGACCTTCAACCGGCTTGACCTCTGCCCTCCAGGCCGTGCCCTACCTGGTCATCAAGTGCATTGCCGAGGTCGACGCGCGCGGAAGAAACATTAAGGTATGTTTGTTTGTTTGTTTGTTTGTTCGTGTGCGTGCGTGTGCGTGCGTCGTTAACATTGTTTTTGATTTTATGTTTGCATATAAATCCATGAACACATGCTGTTTAAATGCGTTTCTTATTATTTGATCATTAATTCATTCATTCATTCATTCATTCATTCATCCATCCATCCATTCGTAAACCTATCCGTCCAGGGCATCTACCGATTGTCATCTGTGAAAAGCAAAGTGGAGAAGGTTTTTTTTTGTGGTGGCCTTCGTATTAAACACAAGTACACACACACACGTACACACACACGCACACACACACACACACACGCACACATACACACAATAATAATAATATTACTAAAAAGGTCTGTCAGAGTTTTGACTGTGACGAACGTAACGTAGACCTCTCCAATGAAAATCCAAACGTCATCGCCAATGTCCTGAAACTCTATTTGAGGAAGGTCCCGATGGTGATGCCTGCATACAAACAAACCTACAAACAAACATACAAACATACATACAT
>NW_008705311.1:856156-858656 GCF_000326865.2 Helobdella robusta | reverse complement strand
AAGTTACACTCTATCTTCCAGTGGCCACCAAATTTTTCATCTTCTGGCTCACCCTCTACTGGTTCCTGGGCACCATCGTCGCCGCCATTTTGATTTTGGTAGGGTTGGGAGCAATTTGGTATTTTAGAAATTCGGCCATCGATCGTGAGGCCGTTCGGAACTTGCTGCCCGTAGATCGGCCCTTCATCATCGCTAATCGCTGTGGGAATGCAGACGCCCCAGAAAATACAATCGGGGCCGTTAGGGAGGTTATTAGGGGGTACCAGGGTTGGGATAAGGGGAGTGTAACTTAACAGGAGGGGGTGAATATATGTTTTTAGAATTATACTCCCTTCTTTGCAGTCAGTCGAAATTTTAAATTTGGCTCGCAGGCAATCTCTAGAGGGAGCAACGCCGTTCATTTCGATGTCGAGTTCACCGTTGACGATGTGGCCGTGGTCTTCCATGATAAAACATTGGAGAGGTTTGTTCGTTCGTTCGTTCGTTCGTTTGTTCGTTTATATATATACATATAATATTTAATTGTTGTAATTTGGAACAAGTAAGTTTTTTCATTTTTCCAGTTAATTTTTCTAGTTGTTTCTTTCTTGTCATTCATGTGAATAAATGTTTATCTAATTTTTGATTGACATTCTGCAAAACTTCGACAATTTATGTCCTTCCAGGCGGTTGTGCAAGATGAGTTCCTCAATGAACTCCATCACAACTATCCTGCCCTCTTATCATTATGTTGTATCGTAATGAGGAGGAAAATAAAAATATTACATTGTATTGTATTGTATGTATGTATGTATGTATGTATGTATGTATGTATGTATGTATGTATGTATGTATATATGTGTACGTATGTATGTTTGCGTGTACACAGGTGCACAAACGGGACTGGAAAGTTGTGCGATGTCACGTTCAAGTTCTTGGAGATGCTGAACGCCTCCTTGAGCCACAAGTTGGTCTCGATGACGGTGTTGGTAATGATACACACACACACACACACACACACACACACACACACACACACACACACACACACACACACACACACACACACACACACAGAGGGATACAACAAAACACAAGGAGATACAACAAAATGCAATTCAATACAACTCACTACCACTGAATACAAACAGTTCCAAGTTTCCGAACGAAAAAATACCGTCGCTAGATGCTATGGTGACCGAATGCTTACGTCACAAACTCATCATGGTCATAGAGTTTAAGAACTCTGCCCTCAAGGTCAATTGAGGATCGATGATGATGATCATTTTATGATGATAGTGGTGATGATGATGATGATTTCATGATGATGGTGGTGATGATGATGATGATTTCATGATGATGGTGGCCGCGATGTGATAATAATGATAACGATGGTCATATTGGTGTGTTAAACCAATGATGAAGATGAAGATAATGCCGATGATGATGATGATGACGATGTTGGGCATTACAAATCAGGCCATCAGGGCGGTCAAGATGATTTTTGAAAGGCACCCGGCCATCTACAAAGACGTCATCATCGTCTCGCACAACCCTATATTACTCTACAGGGCTCGTTATTATTATTCATTCATTCATTTATTCATTCATTCGTTTGTCCGTTCATTCCCTCATTCACCCTACCTACCAATCAGATGAGGCGTTCCATTCCAATGGCTATCTGCGGCCTCATTCAGCGAACCAATCAACTTTCGAGAAATTTCGACGGCCATATTGTGACGCGCGCTTTTTATCTGGACTATTTATGCTACGTGACCTGTGATTGGCTAATCGAGTGGGCATACGTCACGTGGGCGTGGTTTCTCTGTGGCTATTCGTTCGTTCTGCTGTACCGGAAAGACGTATCCGTGTATGTTGTTTTCGTTGTTGTTATGTAAATATAGTGAAGGAAATGTTGATTATGACGTCATCATCGCCAGTTGCCTCATAGATTACTACAGAAATCTGGGCATAACTTCAATCGTTTGGACGGTCAACACAAAGACGGAGAAGGAATACTTCCTGGATGTCTGCAACTGCTCAGGTTGTCAGGATGCTTGGCATGCTGTTGTCGTCGTTGTCGTAGTAGTAGTAGTAGTAATTGTTGTTGTTGTTGTTGACGAATCACCATCACCATCATCGTCGTCGTCATCACAACAGTCATCAGTGACACTTTAACCGAGATCGTGATCGCCAAACGTAACACGAGGAGATCGCAGCCGATCCTACTTACAGATGGTTGGCTGGTTGGCTGATGGTTGGCTGGTTGGCTGATGGTTGGCTGGTTGGCTGATGGTTGGCTGGTTGGCTGATGGTTGGCTGGTTGGCTGATGGTTGGCTGGTTGGCTGATGGTTGGCTGGTTGGTTGGCTGACTAGATGGCTGGTTGGCTGATGGTTGGCTGGCTGGCTGGTTGATTGGTTGATTGAATGGAATGGAATGGACAAACGATTGAATGCACGAATAAATGAATGGAAAGTGATGAATGAATGAATTGATGAAGAAACAAAAGAATGAACGGA
>NW_008705311.1:838656-851156 GCF_000326865.2 Helobdella robusta | reverse complement strand
TTTATTTTATTCACATTTCTAAATTTTCACCGATTCTTTTGTACAAAACCAGAGTGCCTCGTTCGGTATATCGGTACACGAGCCGATATCGAATCTGATGTTGAACTGTCCCATCACTGCAGCCGGCTACATGGAAGCCAGGTGCAATGCCAGTCTCCAGTTCGGCAACAACCTACTGGTCAATCTCGATTATGGTGATGGTCAGAAAGATGCTTTTCAAATGTCAGGTTGGCTCTGGTTGGCCAGAAGTTTTAAATTGTAGTCTCGCTTTCGTTGTGGAATTAGTTAGAAAGTACAAATTGTGACTTTGGTTCTGGTATTGATATAAAAAATTCTAAAGATAGCTCATTTGCGTTGGCAGTCGACACCACATTTTGAAGCCGGTAAAGTTAACAATCCTGGCTGGCTCCGATTATTTTAGATTTTTTCAGTGCTTCTTGATCGGTCATGATTAGTTAATTATAATTACTCTAATTAATAATAATAAAAAAATAATAATAATAATGAGAACATCCTTTTATTTTCTAACTCCAAAATACCAAATATCGATAATGAAATAATTATAAAATCCTATTAATCTAATAGGATTTATAATAATAACAATAATAATATCAGATGTGTATTGGTTTGCGGCCGGCCCTGGCATTCCAAGCGATGGAACTCAGACGTCACTGTCCTCGTCAGGCAGCGTGTTCCTCAACGTGATGTCCCAATTCCAGAAGGATGGCTTGCTCGTGGGGTTTGAACTATACTCGCTGACGAGTTCCGCTGTTGTTAAGTTCCTGGTCAGTGGTGCTGGTGCTCTCTTGTTTATTATTATTGTTGTTGTTTTCTTTTGTATTATTAATGTTCGAATCGATGTTATCTATTACTGTAACTGTTCCAATGTTTAGCTCTTTTTGTTATTGTCGATCCAATTCATCCAACTCATCAACCAACCTTTTAAACTCCATCCAAAAACATCCCAGACATCACACGCTAACACACACACACACACACACACACACACACACACACACACACCTCAAAACAGGTCTTCAAGCCAACTTGTTCTGGTTCAGACGTCTACTGCTTCACAACAAACAACTGCCAACCGAGCGCATGCCCCAGCAACCAATACACATGCTCCTTTGGCACTCAGCTTTTTTGCCCCCTAAGCAGCAGCTGTGCAGTGGCTTCATCAACGACATGTAGCGCGGCTAAAAGTCGCTACATTGCTGCTAGCATGCCTGTCAGCTACACTCAAGTTCAGTCGTATAGCTACACGACGACTTCGGCTAACAGCCATCTCTATTATAAGTTGGCGACACCTCTCGCTGTGTCGGCTGGCTATGTTGTGGCTGTCGACTTGTCTGGAGCTGCTGGTTCGATTGCTACTGCTGCCGTTAATCCTGGTGACGATCAGGTCTGTGACGATGGAGATGATCGTGGTGATCCTGGCGATGTTGATGGTGCTGATGCTGTGATAATGATAATATTTTGACGGTAATCTTGATTCGGTGTCCTTAATAGATCACTTCTAACAAGCGACAAACACCACCATCACCACCAGAAGCCACTATCGCCAACACTAAACCATTTCTCTCATCATCAACAACAGCTAGGGGACTGCATGGTGGCAGCTGGCTCATCGACACTCGCAGTAGCCACACTGCTAGCAGCGACTCAAACATATAGACACTTGTTTAGAGCTGTAGCTTACAACCCAGCTCAGCTGACCATCTTTCATACTTACAACGAAATGGGGCTGTTAGTTAGGATGATGACGGTGATGATAATCTTGATTGTGACGACGACGACGATGATTATATTACTGATGAAAACCTCAAAACCACCCCCACCACGCAGAATGAACATAGTGTTAAAAGTCACCGACCAGGATTTCGGCGACTCGCTCACGATTACGAACCAGACGTTGATTGCTGTTGGTATTAACGACACCACGATAATCGCTCCGAAGTTCGGTATGACCAACACAGCGGTCACATTTGACCTCTTGCCACATTCAGGTCAGTTTCATTCATTCGGTGATCATTTTTCGTTGTTGGATGTTCATACATTCGAACCCAGTGGCCGCGAGTTAGAGGTCCGGTGTTTTGACAGTTGGGTCATCATTCTGTTGTTGGTTGTGTTTCATTCTTTTATAATTTTTAGAATTGATTTGGCAAACCTGCCGGGGCAAAATAAAAACAATTTTTCGCTCGCTCGGTCAGATCAACCGAATGATCTCGACGCGTTTACAGTCTCAGCAGTGCTTCTCCGTTGAAAACATTCCAAAAATGTTTAGGTCTGCCGGCAGAAATTGATGGACATACACCGACGTACACATACACACGTGCACACACACACACACCTAGGAAACAACATCACGTACACGTGGATGATGGGCGACGGCACGGCAGCCCAGATAGCCTACGACCTGCCCCTCCACTACACCTACACGCAACGAGGGTGTTATGACGTGAATGTGACGTCACGGAACGACATCTCCTTCATAGACTCCAACAAGACGACTATCTGCATCGAAGATCAAATCCAGGGCCTCGTCATCAACAACACCGTTTCAGCTGCGACCTTGACCTCCGTCTTCCCATTCTCCATGACCTCTGGCAGTGATTTCAAATGCAATTGGGATTTTGGAGATAAGATGACTTTGCAGTTAGTGTTTGTTTGTTGGTTTACTGGTATGTGTGTGAATGTGCGTGATTGTGTGTGAGTGATTGTGTGTGTGATTGTGTGTGTGTGTTTTATTGTGTGTGTGTGTGTATGTTGGTACAGATAAATTTGTATGTGCTTATGTGTGCAATTAATGAAGTTGACAACCTATAACTAATCAATCATCAGTCTACGAAGCATTCACAATCAACCACAATCAGCCAATCACAATCAACTACAACCAACCAATCGCAATGAAACAGAACAGACCCAACAACCAATCCGATATCGGGTGCCATTCCCGTTGAACACCTCTACCAATCAGACGGATCCTATCAGGTTAACGTCACGTGCTACAATAACGTCAGTTTAGCCAATATGGTACTCCACCAGTCCGTCCAGTGGCCAATCATAAACCTCAGATTTGATCACGTGGCTGATATTGCCCTATCAGATTTTAAATTGATGGCCATCATTGATCAAGGGACCACGCCCCGATTCAACGTAACGTTTGATTCGCTGCCAGTTGAGGTTGTCTACGATGACAAGACAAAGACCGCCACGTCAAAACTACCTTTAAATAGGGATAGTGGAGTTTATTTGGTTGGTTGATTGGTTGGTTGGCTGGTTGATTAAATGATTGGTTGGTTGAGTGATTGATTGATTTGTCGGTTGGCTAGTTGATTGTTAAGCTGGTTGATTGTTAAGCTGGTTGATTGACAAATGAATAATTTGTATTCAATTGATATTTTAATATTAATAGTTTTCCCCCAAAACAACAACAACAACAACAACAACAACAATTACAACCACAACATCAACAACAACAACCACAACAACAACAACCACCAAAACAAGGCCACTGTAACAGCTTGGAACGACTTCAACGTAAACCATACCGAAGTCAACTACACAATCGAGTATGAGATAAAAAATCCGGCGGTTGTCTGTCCGTCAAAACCGACATCTACCGACATACCGATAACATACAGTTATTCCCTATCTGCCGGATCAGGTGTCACCATTGACTGGCAGTTTGGCGATTATACCCCCAACACGTAAGTTAAGTTGGTTTGCGTTTGTATATATGTGATTGGCTAGTTGGTTGATTGATTTGGGACATACATACATACATACATACGTACATACATACGTACATACATACATACATACATACATACATACATACATACATACATACATACATACATACATACATACATACATACATACATACATACATACATACATACATACATACATACATACATACATACATACACACATACACACACACACACACACACACACACACACACACACACACACACATACATACATACATACATACATACATATGAATAATATCTCGTGCATCCTGCAGCGGTTTTTGCGCGTCTGTGTGTTGGAAAATGTGGAGTTGAATGCCGACGGGGTTGAGTGAAGTTATAGCAAATAAAATCAAATTTAGTCAGACGCTTGGCTTTTGGTGTCATTCGTCAATGATTTGGTTTTAACATACATACATTTGGGTGGAGCGTTAAAATACCTGTCTGTGCGAAGCGTTTAACAAAGATTAAAGCTGAATTCGGATATGATTATTACTTCCCTATAGTTCTAATCAATTATGGGTTCATACATACATACATACATACATACATATATACACACATACATACATACATCCTTAATTCTCTAGTAACTATTATTCTATGGATGATAATAGAAACATGGCGGGATCTGTTGTTATGAATGGATCGCTTCATTTTATATTAAATAATTTGAGTTCACTAGAGGACGAAAATTTGGTTTCAAATACTTGCGATTTTTTTACAAGTGAGGTGAAGATATTGCTTTTTTCTATGAAAGTTTTAAAAACTGATATTGAACTATTGAAAATTGATAAACCCGAAAAATTTGTGACACGTGGTTCGTCTGAAAATGACAAATTAGTCGATAACTATAACGTTACTAAAATATTTAAAAAGTAATAAATCAATTAGGCAAATGTTCAATTTACGTGAGCAGTATCTTGGAGGAACTTCCAAAGATGAAAAATTAGATTAAAATAAATTTTTATTTCATGAAAAAAAGAAATGACAAATATACAGCAATTAGAAACAATGAAATGAAATATATTGAAAATAACAACAAAGAAATAGAAGCGCTTAACTTGAAATTAAGCAAGTTAAATGAAGCCTGTACAATGCACATACAGTTCCCGATCGTACGCTCTCGTGTGCTGCGTGTGTTGGCAAAGATAATCGTACATCACAGTGGAAAAACCTCTGGTCTCAAGATGTGTACACACCTGTCGAGAATATACTGAACTATTATTTTGACTAGTTAGTAGAAAGAAATAAGACCGCGTTTAAATAATTGCGATATCATTGAACAGACCGAACAACCGCCTAAGACTGAAAAATTACATCATAAAATAGTTGGAAAAAAATCTGAACACATTAAATTAAAAGCTAACAAAATACCGAAGTTTTACCAGCATCTCGGCAATGTCGCTGAATGTGTGAAAGATGATGCAATTGAAGAATTGAAATATTAAAAATATTAGCGTGCCGTCATACAAGCCAGTTCTCAAGGAAGGTCAGAACGAAAGGGAACATTAGATGGGTTAGTTAGGGGTCTTTTATCGACATATGCGTTCAGAATTTGCGTTGAGAAAAACAATTTAAATAAAATAAAAAATCCAAACATTTGGCCATCAGGCGTTATTATAAGAGGTTGAATCTTTAACAAATCAACCAGCAATGAATGACGAACGAATGACACATTTGATCTTCCAATCAAACAACGATTCTGGCTAAAATTGGCTAAAATTTGCTAAAATTGACTAAAATTTATTTCCATTAACATTGGCAAATTTTTCTTCTATTGACAATTTTATTTTATTCTAATTCTAATTTCTTCACGCTATATTATCAGAACATTGAAAAGTTATTTTAAGTTACTCGGTTGCCAAGCCTACAAGAATTAATTTTCTTCTTTTGAACTCCGAATCATTCGTTATTTTGTTTGATTGAATAAAAATGATTTGATTTGATACATGCATACATACAAACAAACACACACTCATATCTATTAGAGAAACATTCGCTCCTGGTATCAAATTGCCTAGCCAGCCATACTCGAAAACATTCACCCACACATTTACTTACGGAGCTCTCTATGATATCAAGGTTTGTGTCAATCAATCAAATAATCAATCAATCAGTTAACAAATTCATCAATCAGCGTTTAATCAATCAACCAACTAATCAACAAATTGTTCAGGTTCTTATTACACACATACACACCACACATACATCTTTAAATTTATTCATTCATTTATATGTTTGTTTATACATTCATTCGATCAATCTTTCATTCATTCATTCATTCGTTCGTTCGTTTGTTTGTCCATTCATTCATTCATTCATTCATTCATTCATTCATTCATTCATTCATTCATTCATTCATTCATTCATTCATTCATTCATTCATTCATTCATTCATTCATTCATTCATTCATTCATTCATTCATTCATTCATTCATTCATTCATTCATTCATTCATTCATTCATTCATTCATTCATTCATTCATTCATTCATTCATTCATTCATTCATTCATTCATTCATTCACCTCTCTTCCTCCTTTTACTTAACCAACCGAACATTCCAGATAACCTTCAAGAACGCCCTAGTGACCTTGAACTTCACCTGCAACCTCACAGTGTACGGCAAGATAGAGAACGTGACCTTGATCGGTGACTCCTTCGCCAGCTACATCCGGGGCTTCGGGAACATCTCCCTTCAACTCACCTCCACACAGACCTTGAAAGATTACAAAGTCGTTTTTGATTTCGGAGATGGCAGTCCAATGGAAGCGTACGATTTCTCGGTAGGTTAACTTCCGATTGGTTGTTGTGGACTGGTTGTTGGTTTTGATTGGCTGGTTGGAGTTTTTGGTTAGTGCTGATTGGTGGTTGCAAGATGGAGGCGAGTTTGATTGGCTGGTTTGGATTTTTTGCTAGTTTTGATTGATTGTTTTGTTATGTCTTTATATCCGGTTTAATTTGATTGGTTGTAGAAAGTTAGCTGGTTTGATATGATTATTCATTTTAGAATGTTTTGTAAGGATGTACGTATGAACAGACAATCAAACACAAACAAACAAACAAACAACAAACAAACACACAAACAAACAAACAAACAAACAACAAACAAACAAACACACAAACAAACAACAAACAAACAAACACACAAACAAACAAACAACAAACAAACAAACACACAAATAAACACACATGCAAACCCCCAAACAGACAACAGCATATTACAAGCACGGCTATGCGGCTACCAACACGTACACTGTAATAGCGAACATTTCAAACCCCATCACGTTTGGAACGTTAACCAAGAGGATCATCGTGGCAGTTCAAATTACTAACATGAATTTCGTTTTCGAGGTTGGTTGCAAGTTGGCTGTTTGTTTGTTTGTTTGATTGGTTGATTCACCGGTTGATTGGTTCACTGGTTAATTGTTTGGCTGGTTGACTGGATTAGTTGGTTGACTGGAATAGTTGGTTGGTTGGCTGATTGAATTGAAGTTGTTTTAATGAACAAATAAATGAATGAACGATTGAATAAATAAATAAATGATTAATTAAATAAACAAACAAACACTTAATTAATCAATCAGCTGATCGCACACACGCACACAAACACATACACACAAACACATACAAGCAAACACATACACAAAAACACATACGCAAAAACACATACACACAATTACACAGAAAGAACATTCCGTCTTGAACACCCCTTTCAAAGTTGGTATCGCCATGGATTCTGGGGACGGGGCGAACTTGTATTTCGACTTCGGTGACCCTGTCTCTGGAGCTTCAAATAATGCCCTGATAACCAGAACCAAAGGTATTTTTTACCGCCACCACTACTACTACTACTACTACTACTACTACTACTACTACTACTACTACTCCACTACTACTATTACAGTTCTGTGGCTTCTGCTACTATTACTGCTGCTTCTCTTATGACTGCTACTATTGCTACTACTTGTACTACTGCCACTACACATACATACAAACAAACAAACACATACACACGCACATATATACATACATACAAACACATACATACATACATACAAACGCATACATATATACAAACAAACACATAAACACGCACATACATACATACATACAAACACATATACAAACAAAAACATACAAACATACATACAAACAAACACGTTACACATACACATGGACAGGTTTCAACGCGTACCAGCCCGACAACCAGACACACACGTACACGAAAGTAGGGATGTACGTGATTACAGTTTCGGCAGAGAACGTTCTCGGTAATACGACGCAGACCTACTTGCTGGCCGTCCAAAATCCGGTACCGAAAACATTCGCGGTTCAAACCGGTATCGCATTCTTACCGCCAGGTTTGTATGTGTATGGGTTTATTTGTATGTGTGTATGATGTGCGTGATTCGTTGGGTTTTTATTATTATTATTATTATTAGATATTATTATTTATCATTCATTATTATTCATTATTATTTAGAATTAAAATAATAATATTAAAAAAAATAACGACCCACCCAGGCAAGATAACCTTCAACATCACCCTGCCGGATTCTGAAACACTGCCTACAAATGGGTCTTACATCATTTATTACGGAGATGATACGGCGTCCAAAGAGGCCCCTCTGCCATTTACGACCCCACCATACTTCCTGTCCGTCTCCAAAACCTACCCAGTCGATGGGGTCTACCAAACATGTGTCGTCATCAAGAATCTGGCGTCCAATTTTAGTATTAATGGCCAGGTTTGTGCGGTATCTGATGTTGTTGTGTTGTACGAACATGCAAACACACAAAAAATACATACACACAAATATACATACACACATACATACAAACATACATACACACAAACATATAAACACACAGACATACAAACACCCGTTTTGACAGGTCGGAATCTACGTTCCGTTCACTAATTTCAAGTTGACCCCTTTGTTCAAATCTGACATATACCCTGGGGCTTTCGGGGTCACCGGACTGGGCCCCGACAAAAACATTTACCCCCTCATGTCTACCTTCATTATTAATGCTACTACCGATTGTTAGTATTATTATTTTTTTTTTAGTTTTGCAATAAGCCGTCAATAACACAATGTTAGTAAACCGATGATGAATTTTATTTTCAATGAACCAGCTGGGAAAGCGGATAACTACACCATTGAAATCGTGCCAGCTAGCGGGCCGTCGATTAAATTGAATCAAAACCTATCCACCTCATCTCTCGAAGTTAACTTCACAGAGGTCTCTGTCAACAAATTATTTTCATTCCAATTTATTTATTAGGCTGCCGTTCAGGTTTTAACAACATACTAAATTAAATTTTATGTCGATTGAATGAATGAATTAACGAATGAATCAATGAATTGATAGACGGATGAATTAGTTAGTTGATCAATTAATTATTTTATTAAATCGAAAATATAAACTCATCCCACCATCATCACCAGTACAATCTAGCTCCTGGAAAGTACAGCGTAATAGTAACGGCTTCTAATGCGATCAGCAGCGTCAGTGGCAGCTTCCCGATCGAAATTCAGCGCCTATTGAAGAGCCCGGATGTTGCAGTCCTGCCCTCTACATCTGACCCTGCCACCGTAGATATAAAGGTCAGATATAATTATAAATAACTATGAATAATAATAATATAATATTAATAATTATTATGACTATGGGAATGTTAGGTGATGATGTGATGATAAAAAAGAAGCAGACGGTAATTATCCGGACAAAAGTGATGATTGTGTATTCACTTTTTTTCCAGCCATTCATTTTTATATTTATTCTTTTACTCATCTTTTTTCAATCCATTCGCTCACTCACTCACTCACTCACTCACTCACTCACTCACTTACTCACCAACCAGATAACCTTCACTGACATAAGCCAGTCAGCATGTCTCGCATTGGACTACGGCGATGGTACCAGGGCCATATTCGCTCTTGACCTTTCCGCATGTGCCAACACTCCCTACGCTAGTTGGCCCCTTACCAGATTAACCTCTCTGACCCCATTGAACCCGCCTTTACCCCCTCACGTGTATGCCAAAGACGGAACTTATGAGGTCACGATGGTGGCCTCTGATCTTTCTGGCGTCTATCCTATTACTACACAGGTCTTATTACTGTTATTATTAATGTTATTATTATTACTATTATTATTACTATTATTATTAAGAAAAACTTGGCAAAGAGACAAACAAACAGCCCAAAAACACGTTTCAGTCATAATTTTTGAAAAATTTTAAATCCAGCGCTGGTTCAATGAGGAGTAGAAGTTCGATATTTGCAGTATTTTGTTTCTTCAAGTTACTGTTTTCAAAAGTCGCTTTGCTCTGAACAGTTAAGACTTTGGGCCAGCACTTACTGCCTGCCATGAACCTAACTTTCTAGAGAATCCTAACAATACGAAATGTCAAACTATTTCCAAACTATTCCTGCAACTTTTAAAATGCCTTCGACGGACGATTTAAAACACTCAGAATAATGAAAGAGAGAGTGTGCGAGCTCTCAACGGGCTACGAATGATGGCTAAATAAGTAACAGCAACAATAATATTTACCTCCTTTTTCCATAAATATTAATTATGAATAATATTATAAATAATTATGCTTACTATAATTATGACCGACCAGGTGAGTGTTTCCAAAAATGGCGACTGCCAAGCTCCGGTGTTGGACATCAAAGACAGGAGGAAGAACTTTCTTGATCCTCTTCCGCAGCAGATGAGTCAGCAGTTGGACGTGGTCGGGGTCACGAGTATCGTCTGCGCAAAGTCCCTGGACAATAAGAAGGCCTGGACTGTCTGGACCGCTAATGAAACAACTGGTTGGTTGGTTGGCTGGTTGGTTGGTTGGCTGGTTGGTTGGTTGGTTGGCTGGTTGGTTGGTTGGTTGGTTGGCTGGTTGGTTGGCTGGTTGGTTGGTTGTTTGGTCGGTTGGTTGGTTGGCTGGCTGGCTAATCTCATCAAATTTTTCAAAAAATTTCTCAGGCGAAGCCATCAGTGAGGTCAACCTGGATTTTGGCAAAACGGCCAGCCAGGCTCAGCTGACCATCCCGGAACGTACACTTTCATACGGACTCTACAAGTTCATCTACAATGTCACTGTCATTGTTGAGAAGGTGGAGTGGATTTACAGCGTCGTGCACACCTACATACGGATCGTCCCTACTGATATTGTCGTCTTTCTGATCGAGAACGGGATGTCTCAAATAGCTAGGGGGTACAACACGAGTATCACTTTGTCACCGGAGTCCTTATCATATGATCCGGACGTTTCAACTGGTCCCGTCAAGGTGCAGTTGTGTGTGTTGGTTGGCTGGCTGGCTGGTTCTGAGTTGCTTCGTGGTTTAAATGCTGATCAATTACCTTCGTTACTTTTTTTGTGTAATCGTGTGTTGACAAACAGTACAGTCAGTAATCGTCACGCTGACAATCTTAAACATCATCATTTCTATTATAAAACCATACTGACCATCATTATTTTCATTATATTCACCATGATGACCACCATGATGACCACCATGATGACCACCATGATGACCACCATGATGACCACCATGATGATCACCATGATGACCACCATGATGACCACCATGATGACCACCATGATGACCACCATGATGACCACCATGATGACCACCGACAACCATCAGAACCAGCCGATGTCCTTTAAGTGGTTCTGCCGTCAACAAGATGAACAATTCCCGAAGACGTTGAGTGGGAAATACATAACCAGCCCGGCAAACCCTATCCTCTCGAGAGCTCAATTCCTCGCTAGGAAGCAACAAAACGTGGGTGGGTGCTTCGGAATGGGCCCTGGCGCTCTTGATTATAGTGCTGGTATGTCTGTCTGTTTGTTTGTTTGTCTGTGTGTGTGTGTGCTTGTGAAGTTGTACGCTTGTTTGCTATGTGTTAGCGTTTTTTTTTGTCTTATTGTTTTTAAACTTGTTTGTTATAATTTTAGTTTTGGAAATTTCAACCAACCGATTGATCAACCAGCCAATCAATCGACACACTAATCAATAAATTAACCAATTAACCAGCTAACCCTAGCCCTAACCAGGGCCGGCCTTAGATAGTAGGAGGCCCTAGGCAAAGAAAATTTGGTGGCCCCAAGTGACACTTTTTAAAAATGTGCACAAGAAAATTTTACACATTTAAAAAATTTCAACCTGAATATGTTTGTTTTATGACAAATTCTTGCTGCATAATACTGCAATTAATTAAAAATAAAACAATTAAGTATATAAAATTATTTCATCGAAGTAGGATTTCTAAAAAAAAAATTGTTTCAATCTGCATCGCGAGGCCGCTAAAAATCGGAGGCCTTAAACGACTGCCTAGTTTGCCTATGCCTGAAGCCGGCCCTGCCCTAACCCTAACCACCCAACCAACCAACCAATCCAGGCACCATCACCTTTCCAACCGATATGATGCGACTCAACGACTCCTACTACATTGCTGTCAATGTTACAATGGGCTCGAGAAGCAATGAAGCTCGGCTTAGAATTGACCTAATCGAAGGGAACCCGCCATCTATTGTTATCGGGTCGGTTTTAGTAAATTTAATCGGTTTTTATGGAATTTTATGGTACTTCCAGTAATTTTCAGTACACTAAATACACATTTTAACAGTAAAGTAGGGGTATATTCTGGATATTTCATCAATGTTTGTTTGCTAGTTTGTTTACACGTTGGTTCATACTCTTGTTTACTTATTTGTTTTT
>NW_008705311.1:821156-836156 GCF_000326865.2 Helobdella robusta | reverse complement strand
ATTCTCTGTCAGGGTTGGACCGATAAAGACGGTATAACTACTTATCAATTTTACGGTTTGTTAGCCGGTTGTGGTTGGCTGGTTGGTTGGCTGATTGTTTGGCTGGTTGGTTGGTTGATTGGTTGGTTGGTTGGTTGACTAGTAAATTGATCGAGTTTGTTGATTGGATGATTGGCAGTTTGGTTGGTTGACTGACTCGAATTATACAAACATACCGAATATACAAACAAACTTATTATACAAACATACCGATTATACAAACATACCGTATATACAAACAACCGATTATACAAACATACCGTATATACAAACAACCGATTATACAAACAAACCGAAAACTTACACAGCTTTGAACGACGACACCCCGGGCCAACACATCCAAATCGGTATATCGGATAACAGTTCTTTCTCAAATTTCAAGCTACCAGAAGGTGCTGCTACGAATAATAGTCAGCTGACTGTCATTGTGCGAATAATCGATAAGTTTAACGCCATCACTGAATATACTGTCGGTATTGTTAAGGTTGGTGAGTTAGTTTTTTGTTTGTATGTTGTTTGTATGTTGTTGTTTGTATGTTGTTGTTTGTATGTTGCAGTTTGTATGTTGCAGTTTGTATGCTGTTTATAACCAATCATTCATGTCCAATCAAAACAACCTACAAACCAATCAAAATAAGGTTCGGGCGATGACAGCAGCTGAATCAAGCAGCTTGGTGGCTGGGTACCTGGCCAACGCCACGACCTCAAACGTCATGCTGACCCTGGCTGCTAATGGCGACATCAGAGCCACTAGTAGCGTCTTCCTTGCTATCATTGATTCGCTAAATCAGGATTCTAACTCGAAAATTAATGGTGATAATGATGATGATGATGATGATGGTGGTGGTGGTGATGATAATGATGATGATAACAATGGCAGTGATGACGATGATGATTGCCATTTGTCCATTCATTCCTATGCAAATGTTGTTTATTATTATTATCATTGTCACCATCATCATCATCGTCGTCGTCATCATCATCATCATCATCATGACCCTAAACAGCTGCATTGGATTCCGCGGCTAACGCAACAACAGCAGCAGCAGCTACGAAGGATTCCTTCGCAAGAACCGCCATGCTTATTGATGACGTCAGCAGTTCCATTTATAATCAAATTATCATTTAATTATATTAATTATAACAAAAATAATTTTAATGCCGCGTTCTATTTCTTGTCAAACTGTTCAATCACGAACATCAAAATTTATGAAGATCTTCTATTTATTTTTCAAACGCTTTTAAATTCCCCGACCAATCACCAACGTTATATTATATTCTGTACAACCAATGACGAAACGTTAAATTTCTCCGACCGACCAATGACAGCCCGCCTACCAGACAGAACGAGACCAGAGAGCTTACTTGAAATCTCAAATCATTGGAGCCATGGGCACTCTGACCGCATCGACCATGCCAGCCATCCAGCTGGTCGCCAGCACATTAAGCCAAGTTACGAAAGTTCCCAGCGAGATTAATAGGAAGGACCAGGTTCTGTGTGACGTCATTCCTAATCATTATTTTTATTATTATTATTATTATTATCATTATTATTATTATCAACCAGATGGCGATGGTTAACATTATTACCAGCATTATGGAAACCATGAGTAACCTTTCTGGTAAGGTATGTATTTGGCGATATTTTAAAGAATACAAAAAGAATTAAATTTCTGTAAAATTATTGAAATATTTTGCTTAACATAAATTATGTCATTAGGGTCACTTGAAATTTCAACGATTTTGGCACCAACCATGTTAATAAAAAACTGCATGTTCTTGTCAATAGGGCCGAACGTTTCGATGCAGATAGAGATGAAAAATTCTGTATCATTATTCAATTCCTTATATTTGTTGTTTTTGAAATCAGCTGCTTTTATGGCAGCCGATCCTCATTCTATAGATGTATGATTAATGTATCTTTTTGCTAATGTGTGAGGGAAAGTGACGAAATTCATGTCCCTGAAACTATAGGACCAATGTATATTCATCAGGCCTAAAATTACTATATTGGCTTTCTGAAACAAACGAAGCAAATAATCATTTATGGCAGTATGACAGGCCTGACTGCCTGAGCCGAGTTTACATGAAAGTCCGTGATATACACACATCAATGCTGACTGTATCAGCATTGATGTGTGTATGTATGTGTGTGTGTGTGTGTATGTTTGTGTGCATGTGTGTGTTTGTATGTATGTGTACAATTTCGTAGGTGCCTCTGGAAGAGTTGAAAACAGCAGCAACGTCTCTTTTGAGCACTCTTGGAAATGTTATGGAGGTGAGAATTTGTTGATTGATTGATTGATTGATTGATTGATTGATTGATTCATTCATTTGTTCATTCACTCGTTCAGGGCACCGTCTACACGCAAGATGACGGAAGCATAACAGACATAAATGAGGCTAAAAAGGACCCGCTCTACTTTTTCGATTCCGACTGGGAAAGTCCCAGAAAAAGTAGACAAAACAATTTTTTTCGTTATCTTTTATTTATTTTGTTTTTTTTGGTTTAATCGTTCGTTCGTTTGTTTGTTCGTTTGGTTAGTTGTTCGTTTGTTTGGTTGACTGTTTGTTTGTTTGATTTTTCACCTGCTGGCTGGCTGGCTTGATGGCTCGCGTGCTTGCTTGTTTATGTATTCATTCATTAATTAATTAATTAATTCATTCATTCATTTATTCATTCATTCATTCGTTCATTTGTTCTTTCATTCATTCATTCAGGTTTCGATGGTATGTCGCAGGAAGACATGGTAAAAGGCTTACAAAGAGAGACAAACACGCTCGTGCAGAAAGATTCCGTTGGAATTTTTTATTACTTTAATTCTTTCTTTCATTCATTCATTTATTCATTCAATCAATCATTCAGTTATTTGCTGAATCACTTAAACAACTTATCAATCGTTCAGTCAATCAGCCATCCAACCAACCATCCAACCAACCATCCAACCAACCATCCAACCAACCATCCAACCAATCATCCAACCAACCAATCTATTACTTGATTTTTTCCTACCAAACAAATTAGACAGAAGGAACATGAATGAACGAATGATTGAATGGTGGATGAATTGATTTGTTAGTGAATGACTGAATGAACGAATTTATAAATAAAACACTGTTTAACACGCACACACACACACACGCATACACACACACGCATGCACATACACACACACGCACACATACACACACCCAAAACCTATCACAAACACTTCATAACAAACACATCATACACACACACACCACAAAACTCACCAAAAGACACACCACACTCACACACAACACAGGCTGCCGACAGTATTCCATCTCAGATGGGCTCAGCCAAAACCTTAATCTCACTCCTTATGACAAAAGTAGTTCCAGGGGAGAAACCTCTGATCATAACTAGCAAAACATTGTCCGTGGCTATCCAAAAAAACACCCCCGATAAGTTGGTCAATCAGCCAATCAGTGTCAGTGGAGCTCAGCTGGTGATTCCAAATATTTGCGACGCTGGGGCCAATTGTTCGAAGAATTCTCCTATAGGGGTTGAGGTGTGTGAATTGGTGTGTGTGGTGTGTGAATTAGTGCGTGGATGAATGATGCATGGTGTGAATGTGGTGGACGTTCGTTTAATGAATATCTTTTTAACTCGAATCATCAGATGATGATGACACCGAGAAACACTTTCGCCCACTTCAAAGACCCAGACAACGTGGCAAAGTTTTCAAGTGTCGTCACGTTGAACCTTTACGATGAGAGTGGAAAGCCCTTGAAGCTGAGCAACCTCTCCAAACCCTTGGAGATCACTATACCCCGGGTTTATATGAATCCCCCACCGCGAGAGGTATGTGTGTGTCTCTGTGTGTGTGTGAGTGTGTGTGTGTGTGTGTGGTGTGTGTGTGTCGGCGTGCGGATGTGTTTCACATTTTCTGTTTCACCTGCAAAAATTTGGAGCTCACTGCATGTAGATTTGATAAAGAAACCTTTGAAACATCTTTTGCCCATAAACTTTCTAGTGAAGCTAGCACTCCTGGAGTTGTTATTCAATAGAAACGCACTACAAATTCTTGAATAATAAATATTAACAATGATAATTTAATAATTTGATAAATTAAAAACCCAAAACTAAAATTTCACAATTTATAAACAAACCCCAGAACCAAAATTTGTCAAAGTCGGAATTCCAGGGCCAAGACGACCTACTCTATTATCGCTTCAACGTCTCCAAAAACGACGGTTCAGTTGCCATAGAGATATACCCGAGCGATAGAAGCGTACAATTTCTGGTCTTTGTGAGGTACGACGCTCGGCCGGTTATTAACGGCAGTAATCAGTGGGATTACATGCAGAACTTGCCGGTTGACTTGAAATCAGGTTGGGAGCTAGTAGTTAGGGTAGTTTGGTTCGTGTTGGTGTTTCCAAATTTGGCTCATTACTTTGCAAATGGTTTGCTAATTGGTTGGCTGATTGATTGGCTGATTGGTTGGCTGATTGATTGGCTGATTGGTTGGCTGATTTATTGGCTGATTGATTGGCTGATTGATTGGCTAATTGATTGGCTGGTTGGTGCGTTTATAGTGTTTTGTTGTCGTTATTATCATAAATACTACAGCTGCTACTACTAATTGTAATAGAACTGTAGCTATTACCATTATAACTTCTCCTATTGCTGCTACTAATCGTACTAATATAATGTTGGTGTTACTGTTATTATGGTTACTGCTACTACTAAATAATATTAATGATGCTATGATAAGAAAGATGACGAAAGTGACGATGGTCTTTTTTTGACGACGGTTAGACTGATGTTCAAATTAAGCCAATATCAAACTGCCTTAAATTTTTAATCAAGCATCATATAAAACAAAAGAAAAACAAACAAACATCAATCAGTCTCTCAAGGCAGCAAATCCCCCTCCAACCAATCAACGGACGACGAAAGAGAGAACCTCTACACCGTTTTCCTGAACGATGACGTCATTAAAGGACGTAACGGCACGTGGTACGTCGGCTTCCGGCAGCTGGCCAGCAACGAAACTGACTTCTACAACTACAACGCTACACCGTCACCGCCAAAACAAAAAACTGGTCAGCCGACGACCAACTTTTCCATCTTCGTTTACACCTCCGGTTGCCAGTATTGTCACGAGGGAGATGATTCCTGGACTGTTAATGCCTGCAAGGTACTCATTTAAATCCACACTCTATTCTTATGTCCAGTTTAAATCTCACTAAATTTTTTAAAAATTTAGTTAAACTACCTCAAACAACACCACATGACACGAAATTCTAAAATTAGGTCAGTCCGAAATCTCGCATCAAAAAGACAGTTTGTCTCTGCAACCACTTGACCTCTTTTTCCGGCGGTTTCGTCGTCCAGCCTAACACTCTCGATTGGAGTTTCATCTTTGCCAATGCCGATATCGCAAAAAATCCGACGTTGTATTCGACCGTGATAATTATTGGGCTGCTGTATCTGCTTGCTCTTATCTGGGCTAGGTGGAAAGATAAGAAGGACTTTGAGAAGGTTTGTTTGTCTGTCGGTCTGTCTAATTGTTTGTCTATCTGTGAGTCTGTCTGTCTATGCGGTTGTCTGTTTTATTTGACAGCAAAGAACAAAAAATTAATTACAAAATAAATTAGCCGGGTCATGATTAAAAATCAGCAATCAATCAATTAGCTTATATAGCGCTATTTTCGCGATGTTCAACAGCGCTCCTCAATGAATTTTTAAAACAGATGGGTCTTGAGATCTGCTCTGAACTTCGTAAGTGATGGAGAAATAGTCAGAGAAGTAGGTAGAGAGTTCCAGATAAAAGGGCCAGAAAAAGCAAAGGCAGATTTAGCAAAAGAGTGCTTAAAACGAGTTAAGAAGAAATGAGAACAAGAAGACGATCGTAAACCGGGGCGGCGTTTATGTTCAATTAATATATCCGATAAGTACTTAGGAAGCATCAGTCAGACTCTGGCAAACGTTTTGAATCACGTTATACGAAACGTGAAACAAATTTTTACATTTGATCAAGTTCCAAAACGCATGATGAATGAGAAACCGATGATTTTATCTCTGTCGTTGCTCGTTAAAAACGCTGGAATGACATTAAAAGAAATACTACCTCACTAAAAATCAGTGTCAGTTCATGTTCATCAAATGAGTCCAAAACATCGGTAAATAAAATGAAAACACGTAAAAGTTTTTGTCATGTCCGAAATTGCGAAGATGCATCTGACATTGTTCTGATGTTCCTAGTCCAAACCGTGAACCAAATTTTCAAGTGTCGTTCCCAAGTGTCGTATATTTGTTGACGTTTTAACATTGTCCAATTTCAACTGAATTTATCACACCACAGCTCGGAGTTACGCCTCTGCCAGACAACGACCCAAACGATAAATACCTGTACGAAATCATCGTCTCGACCGGATTGCGTAAAAATGCCGGAACCAAATCAAAAGTTTTTCTAAATTTTTTTGATTTTTATAAAAATTATTTTATAAATAATAATGAATTCATAATGATAATAATTTTGGAAAGGTACACGTGATTTTTAGCGGAGATTTCGAGGAGACTGATCCGAGGACCTTGGAGGATGATAAAAGGGCCGTGCTAATGAGAGGGGGTGTTGATTCTTTTCTTATGGCGGTTCCTCGGTTGGTTGACTGATTGGTTGACTGATTGGTTGACTGATTGGTTGACTGATTGGTTGACTGATTGGTTGACTGATTGTTCGATTGAACGATCGTTACTTGGCTGATTAGTTGTTCGATAAGTCGATTGTCTGGTTGACGTGCATGTTGTTGATTAATTGATTGATCTGTTAATTAATTGATTGGCTTGTTGATTAAAAACTACTCCAAAACTACAACCAATGTTTCCGAATCCTACACTTCTATCACCCCCTCAACAAACAGCCCACTAGGGGCCCTGAACTACCTCCGGGTGTGGCATGACAACAGTGGCAAGGGTAAATATGCCTCGTGGTACGTCAATTGGATTCTCGTCAGGGACATTCAGACGCTGGAAAAGTTCCACTTCATCGTGAACCAGTGGTTTGCTGTTGAGGAGGAAGATGGGCAGGTTTGTCCGCGGAAGGGAGCTGAGCCTAGGGGGCGGAGCTTAAGGGAGAAATAAAAATTAATAACTGTAAAATAAATATAAAAATAATTACAATAAGAGTAATGATGAATTGTAATAAAAACATTAATGACAACCTCAAACCAAGATAAGCCGCTTGATTTCGGTGTCAGGAAGGGAGCAGATGATAGAAACGGGGCACGCCTTCTCTAAAAGGGCCACACGGGGCCTCAATGATGATCACATCTGGTTCTCTGTTGTCTCTAGACCCCCTCAGAGCAGGTCTTGGGGTTTTTTCGGTTGATTGGTTGGCTGACTGGTTAATTGATTGATTGACTGGTTAATTGATTGATTGATTGATTAAAAACAGGTTCACCAGAGTTCAAAGGTTATCGTGTTGTTTGTGTCTGCTGTTCACCGCCATGCTGGCCAACGCCCTCTTTTATGAAAAGGTCGACAGTCAATCCTCCACGGGGTTCGACATAGGGCCATTCACCTTCAGCTTGGAACAGGTGATGATGACGATGATGCTAATACACACCACACACACACACACACACACACACACACACACACACACACACGTACGCACCACACTCACACACACACACACGTACGCACCACACACACACACACACACACACACACACACACACACGTACGCACCACACACACACACACACAAACACACACACACACGTACACACAGACACACATACATACACAGGTGTTCGTCGGTCTCATTAGCAACCTCATCGTCTTCCCCATCAACTTCATCATCGCCTTCCTCTTTAAAAATTCTCGTCCTCGTAAGAAGAGACCTTCGAGAATTGCCGAAGCAGTGAAGAAGATCAAAGAACAAAATCCTGTCGGTCCGCAAGGTCCCGGGTTCGATAGCGCGCGGAGCAATGGAGATAAGAGACCGATCTTACAACATGAATACGGTTGTTGTATATTGTTAATTTATGGGTTAAAGATTGAATTTTAATAAATTTATTACAATGTTAATATAGTAAAAGTATTTATAACAATAAGTATCAATATATGACCGATAATTTAATTTTAATTTACGATAATTCAATTTTTTTTTTAAATTCGCTTGACTCAATCAAACCAAATAAGCTGGCTTAAAATACAATTTAAAAAGAAATAATAAGAAATCATAAAATCTGCAGGCCAGGGTTACATAAACCCACTCAAACCTTCCAATCCTAAAACTCTTCCGCCAGAATCCAGCTACCCCAACATGGCGGCCGGCGAAAATTCCGCCAACTGGGACGATCCCGATCCCAATTTCAATCCTGAAAACGTGAAACCCAAAAAGAAGAAGAAGAAGTTTGAGCTGCCTTGGTGGTGTGTGGTGGTCGCCTGGATTCTTTTGGGGCTGACTGTGGCCGCTTCTATGAGCTTTGTAATTTTTTACGGAATCCAATTCCAGGATGAAAAAACTAAGAAATGGATCACGTCCATGATGATTTCCTTTGTTTCCTCCGTGCTTTTTACTCAACCTATTAAGGTTGGTATGTTTCTGTTTGTCTGCTTGTGTGTCTGTGTGTCAGTCTGTGTTTCTGTGAGTGAGTCAGGTTATGCGTTGTGTCTGTCACGCTCCCACAACCGCCACAACCAGGTCCTCCTACTCGCCATCTTTTTCTCAATGGTCTGCAAGAAACCAATGGAGGAAGAGGAAGACGAATCGGAAGAGGAAGAGGATTTCGCCGACCTGCAGCGCGACGAGGATTGGCTGCACGTTCACGGACCCACGCGAAGTAGGAATGTATCGTACAAGCCGCCGGACCCTGCAGTCCTTGAAAGGGCACGGCAGGAGAGGGTCAAAGAGGTCCAGATGTATGCCATCATCAGGGAAATTTTGTTCTACGGTGTCTTCCTGTACGTCCTGATATCCGTCAGTTACGATTTCAGAGACGTGAACAGCTACAACTACAAATCCACTCTGATGACGATGTTTGTTGATGGCGGGAGTGGCACTCCGAACTCCTCCAACAGCATTGATTTTGTGAGTTTGTGTGGTTGTTGCCGCCGTTGTTGTTGTTATTTGTTGTTTTTTAGTTGATGTTGTTGTTAGTTGATGTTGTTAGTTGTTGATGGTGTTGTTTTTGTTGCTGCTGTTACTACTGCTGTTGTTGTTGTGGCATCACGACTACGACGACCGTTAAAACCATCACGAAGGTCCGGTCAATAGATGATTATTGGAACTGGCTGGAAAATACCTTAGTCCCTGGAGTGAGAATGTCGAACTGGTACAACAAGGGACCCCCTGTTGGGCTTAGGGGGTACCTGAATGATTACGTCAGCAGGGTCATGGGGTACGTTACTCTGAGGCAGTTACGAGTTAAGAGAAGTGAGTGATAGTGATGTCGATTGGAATGGTGATAACTGAGATGATGATGATATTGAAAATAATGATAATGGTGGTTAGTTTCATTCGTTCATTCATTCATTTATTCGTTCGTTCGTTCGTTCATTCATTCATCAATTCGTTCATTCATTCACAGGAAAGTGCAAGGTGTTCAGCTCCATGTCGACGATAATGAAAGAATGCAACGTGGCGTACAGCTATTCAGATGAAGATAAAGCAGACTACGGGCCTGGCTGGACACCCCTCAACAACAGTAATGATATCGTCCAGCCTGAATACCACTACAAGTACACTAATTAACATAATTAATTAAATAATAATTAAAACATGCAGCACCTTCAACCAATGAAAACTCGCCGTACAAATGCCATGCAACACTTTCCACCAATCAGATCGTCGGATGAATTAGATGGCTACCCTTTCTTGGGCACACACGCCTTGTACGATGGTGGCGGTTACGTCGTGACCCTCAAGGGTGACAGACTCGCTACTGCGGCAAAGGTCAAATTATAATAAGAAAAATTATTATTCGTTATAATTATTGTAATTATGAATTCAAGAGTTTTTATTCATCCATTAGATCAGGGAGATCAAAGAGAGTGGATGGATTGATCGTTATACTAGAGCCGTTTTTGTCGAGTTTGCTACTTACAACACACAGGTATGTTTCTCGTCATCATCATCGTCATCATCATCATCATCGTCATCATCATCATCATCATCGTCATCATCATCATCATCGTCGTCATCATCATCTCAGATTTACACTCACAAACACACTAAAAAACTCACAGTCAAACTCATACATACGCACACACGCACATTCGCACGCACGCACACAGATAAATTTATTCGGAGTAGTTCACATAGTGGCCGAGCTTCTAACGAGCGGTGGCTTCGACTGCTACTACAGATTTGACACCATGAATTTGTTAGGTGCGCTGGGTACTACGCAGACGTTCCAGATCATTCTGCAGGTTCTTTTAGTTCTGTTTCACTCCCCCCCTCTCTCTCTTTCTCTTTCTCTCTCTCTCTCTTTCTCTCTCTCTTTCTCTCTCCAATTTTTTCTCGTTTTTTTACTCTGTTTCACTCCTTCCTTCCTTTTCTGTTTTCATCTCTTCAGATCATTCGACAGATGCTGAAATCTAATTTTGTTTGTGTTTGTTTCAATTTACTTGGATGTGAGCTTGTTCGTTCGTTCGTTCGTTCGTTCGTTCGTTCGTTCGTTCGTTTGTTTACCTGTCCGTCACCATCACCACCATTCTCACCATGACGAACGGACAGATCATATTCTGCTTGTTCATCGCCATCTTCGTGGCCAAAGAAATCAGAAACATCTACAAGGAGAGGAAGAATTACTTCACACAGTACTGGAACTACGTTGAATGGATGATCATCGTCATGTCCATCTGCTGCATCGCCATGTATGCCTTCCGCAAGTATATGACCAACAAACTGACCAAGTTCGTCTTCGATTTTGTGTCTTCTGTCTGGCTGACGTTAACCAACGCCAAAAAGACATCAATTGCATCCATAACAATTTTTAACAACAACATCTGCTTCTGTGACATTCAGTAACAATAGAATACATACAAAAACGACAAAACCAGAGAATATATAACAAAAACAACAACACCATACAACATTTAACAAACACAGCAACAACAACATAGAACATCTAACAAACAAAACAACAACAACACCATAGAACATTTAACAAACACAACAACAACATAGAACATCTAACAAACACAACAACACCATAGAATATATAACAAAAACAACAAAACCAGAGAATATATAATAACAACAACAACAACAACACCATACAACATTTAACAAACACAGCAACAACAACATAGAACATCTAACAAACAAAACAACAACAACACCATAGAACATTTAACAAACACAACAACAACATAGAACATCTAACAAACACAACAACACCATAGAATATATAACAAAAACAACAAAACCAGAGAATATATAACAACAACAACAACACCATACAACATTTAACAAACACAACAACAACAACACCATAGAACATTTAACAAATACAACAACACCATAGAATATTTGATGCCAGTGGCGGAAATGCGTATATGAAATTTACGGGCGTAGCGTACTGGAATGAAATGCTCCTCTACATTCTTGGGGTTCTCGTCTTCTTCGGTACCCTCAAGTTCTTGAAACTTCTCAGATTCAATAAAACTATTGGTTAGTTGGTTTGTCTGTCTGTCTGTCTGTCTGTTTGTCTGTCTGTCCGTCTGTCTGTCTGTTTGTCTGTCTGGTTGTTTTTATGTTTGTTATGTTGGTGACTTCTTGAAATGCTTTTATACTGCCTGAACATTTGAATGAATTAAACTGTAATCACTGAATATCAGTCAATCATATAATAGCAATAGCTCCAAAAAAACCAACAGTCTTATTTAAGTACCATATTATCCAACCGACCAATGAAATTTGAAAACAAATCAACCGACCAATCAAATTTAAATGCAGGCTTTTTAAGCGCCACCCTCCGCTACTGTTCAGAGTCCATCATAAACTTCACCATCATGTTTGCTCTAGTCTTCTTTGCATTCATCCACTTCTTCTACCTCGTCTACCTGCCCAGTTTGGAGGTCTTTTCTGACCTCATAATGACCGCTGAGCAGTGCCTCATGATGATGGTTAGTGAAGATGGCAGTTGTGGCAGTTGTGGTGGTTGTGGCAGTTGTGGCAGTTGTGGCGGTTGTGGCAGTTGTGGTGGTTGTGGCAGTTGTGGTGGTTGTGGCGGTGATGGTGAAGTTGCTGACGGAGATGGTGGGAAGAAAATTGACATTTCCATCACACTCTTACACACGCAACATACACACGTGCACGGGGCATGAAAGTGAACTTCACACTCCACACTCTACCACACCCTCACACATTTTCACCACTCTCTCTTTCTCTCTCTCTCTCTCTCTCTCTCACAAACACACTCCGCACTCCTCACACACCGACACTCCACTCGACAGGTAGGTAAGTTCAACTTCTCGGACATGGCTAAAGCCTCACCCGTCCTAGGTACCCTCATGTTCTTCCTCTACATGATCATCGTCTTCTTCATCCTCCTGACAATGTTTGTCGGAATAATTCTGGACGGATTTGCAGCCGTTCGGGATGACATCAACAAGCAATCGAATGAACACGAGATGGTCGATTTTATAGTCGGTCGGTTGAGGCAATGGACCGGTGCTAATAAGTACTTCGGTATTCGCAAGAAGGTTGGGTTGTCTCAGTTGTTTGTTTGAAGATGGTTTTTGATTGGATGGTTGTTTGAAGATGGTTTTTGATTGGATGGTTGTTTGAAGATGTGGTTTTTGATTGGATGGTTGTTTGAAGATGGTTTTTGATTGGATGGTTGTTTGAAGATGGTTTTTGATTGGATGGTTGTTTGAAGATGGCTTCGATTGATGCGGTTTTTAAAACATAAACAAGCACAACAACCGCAACAACAACAACATCAACAACAACATCAACAACAGGTACAACCTGGTAGCAGCAGCACGTCTTCAGGTGCGTACGACCCAGCAGCCATGGAAGCGCTGCCACAAAGATTGGATAAGTTTATGGATAACATAAGCAAGGTGGTGATAATGACGATGGCGGAGATGATGGTGGTCATGATGATGATGATGATGGTGATGGTCATGATGATGATGACGGTCATTCACCCATTCATTCGTTCATTCACTCATTCATTCGTTCATTCACTCATTCATCTTCCCACCCGACTCAGGTCTACTTCAATCAGGAATCTTTCGAGAACCTCTTCAAAGACGGTACCTCGGGTGCCACGGGCAAGCACGGGCCTGCCAATGCCCTCGTTGACCCCAGCAAGGGCCACATGCAAGGCTACGCCGCAGGGGGGATCGCTGGGGCCAGCCACCCCCAAAAATTTGATCCCAATCCAAAAGCTAGGATGGGATTTATGGAGTAATGACGAAGATGATGATGTTGTTGGATACGATGATGATGAGGATGATGTTGTTGGTGATAATGATGATTCTAACTGAGATAATGTTAATGATGAGCGGATTTACTATTCATATTATTATTATTAGGCTAATAATAATACTGCTTTTATTTTGGTGATGATGATGATGACGACGATGATGATGATGATGGTGGCATTGGTGTGGTGAGGACGATGATTGTAATGTATCCATTGACGCCTGATTAACTTACTTGAAAGTAAAACTCTGTGATAATGTAAGCAGCAAGAATTTTACGATAATTATACTATAATTAATTATAATAATAATTATTATTATTCTACCATAATTAATAGTGACAGTAATAATTGTAATAATTATATTCATAATATATTTGTCGTTGTTTGTGACGTGGTAGAATTTATATATTATATTATAAAAATATTTATTATATTTTATTATAATATATATATTTATATATATATATATATATATATATATAATTTAAATATGCTCACATATATACATATATATAGTTGTTATATGTTTAATATATAGTATATATCTGTATATCTGTATATATTTGTATATATATATATATATAAATTATATTTAATAATGAGTTCTGATAAAATCCATTACGGCTTGCTTCTTTAAATGAAAAACAAATTAATAACAACAGAATAATAAAATAATAATAATAATAACATTAATAATAATAACAACAATAATAGAATAATAAGAATAATAATAACGGAGTTGTTTTTACGCACCAAGCAAGCCAGCTATTTGTTTCATTGAGAAAAAATCTTCTGAGAAAATTATGAATGGGCGTTGGTTGAATGGATGAATCAGCGAATGAATGAATGAATGAATGATTAGATGGATGAATGATTAGATAGATGAATGATTAGATGGATGAATGATTAGATGGATGAATGATTAGATGGATGAATGATTAGATGGATGAATGATTAGATGGATGAATGATTAGATGGATGAATGATTAGATGGATGAATGATTAGATGGATGAATGATTAGATGGATGAATGATTAGATGGATGAATGATTAGATGGATGAATGATTAGATGGATGAATGAATGAATGGTTAAAACTGATTAAAAAGAATAAATCAAAGAACGAACGAATGAACTATGAAAAAATGAAGGAATAAAAACACGAGCATGTGTAGGCGTAAAAACTCTTCATTCTCATTGGCTGGCGTCATGCTAAGCTGCACAGCTGATGATGATGACGATCACGATGATGATGACGATCACGATGATGATGATTGCGATGATGATGATGACGTCATCGCCGATTAATATGACACTGATGATGATGATGACGTTAAAAACAAAAACAACAAAACATAAACACACTTAACATAGACACTAGTACATTGACACCAAAACATAGACATAAAAACATAGACACCAAACATAGACACTAAAACAAAGACATGTGACCTTGAGAAAGCGGACCGAGTGTTCGATCGATTCATAATTCATAAAATGGTAAACATTACATGCTGAGCTTTTATTCTCTCTTTCTCTCTCT
>NW_008705311.1:799849-815613 GCF_000326865.2 Helobdella robusta | reverse complement strand
GTTATTAATTATAGTTAATTAATTATGGACAGGATTCGTTCGAAACGTTCGCCCGCCCGTACCATCAATTGATCACTGTGAGAAGCAACAATCTTATTAATAATATTTATGAATAATAATAATAAACTATTATTATTATTATTAATCATATTATTATTATTATTATTATTATTATTATTATTATTATTATTATTAGTAGTAGTAGTAGTAGTAGTAGTAGTAGTAGTAGTAGTAGTAGTAGTAGTAGTAGTAGTAGTAGTAGTAGTAGTAATAGCAACAATCGTAACAATAATATTATTATTATTCATATTATTATTATAGCACTGTCATGTCTGCTATGTTTTACTTCCTCAAAAAACTGAAAACACACGCACACGCACGCACGCACACGCGCACACACACACACACACACTCGCGCTTGGTACGACAAACAAAAATGATGCCTATACACAGCTCTCTGACGTCATTCTATATTTAGAATCGCGATCATGGTGCTGATGATGATGATACTACTACTATTACTGCTGCTGCAGCTACTACAGCCACTACTACTACTACTACTACTACTACTAATAATAATAATAATAACACTACTAACATGACTAACTATAGCAGTACGAAGTTCATTATTATGACGAAGATGAAGGTGACAAGGACTTCTATTTCAATGAAAATAATGTTAATAATAATGACGTCATATATATGTATATATATATACTCACACACACAAAATACAGATGATAAAGATGCATAGATAACAAAACGTAGTAGCCAATCAAAACATAGTATCAGTACATAGATGAAAACATAGATATCAAGTCATAGATAATGAAAACATAGATATTAAACCATAGATAATGATAATATAGACATCAAAGGAATGGGTTTAGAGTCGGGATTTCTGTGAGCATTATCGTTGTGATCTAAGAATCAATCAACCAATCAAAACAACGGCCTCAATCAACAATCAACCAATCAAATCGATTGACCAAAACAATCAACCAATCAAATCAGTCAATCAAAACAATCAACCAATCAGATCAATCAATCAGCTGGTTGTTGTTTCGAATGGTTGAAATAATATTGACGATAATGCCCTGTGAAATCCTGAGTTGAAAATCCTATCTCGACATCATCATCATCATCATCTCTTTTTTTCCCTCTCTCTCTCTCTCTAATCATCACCCAACTTTTTTCACTTTCTTTCCATCACATGACATCATTTTTTTTGTTGTTCTTCAATTGATATTGCAATGAAACTCTTCTAAAGCATGAACTTCAAAATGTAAAAATCGAAATATAGTTACTGGTACTTGAATGGAAACCGACGCAAAACTACAAATCTTCCCCCTTTTCTCCCTTCAACAATATCTCTATTTATTTGATAAATTATTTCAATCCAACAGTCATTCGTTCTCTCTCTCTCTTTCTTTCTCTCTCTCTCTTTCTTCCTTCATCTTCAACATCCCTCCACCCATCGTTTCTTTAAGCCTTCAGCGTTATTTCAACAGGTACGACGAGTTAGCCGAGTCGGTAGGAGCCCTGCCACATCATGAGATGTTGAATGAACGAGTGGCAGGAGAACAGCGCGGAGAGAGCCGGTTCGAACGCGACCTGCGCCGATTATCATTTCCAAACTTCAAGGCATATAACCCGAAATGATATATATATATATATATATATATATATATATATATATATATATATATATAAACTGTGTGTTAAAAAGCAACAACTGTTCTTTCGTCTATTTACTTCATAATAATAACATTAATTACAATAATAGTAATAATAATAACAATAATAATAAAAACAATAATAATAATTATTATTATTATTACTATTAGTGTTATTATTATTGTTATCTGATGTCTTCTTCTCGGCCACTTTCTATGGATGTGGTTAGAAATCCAGTAGCTTATTTGTAATAGTGATAATAAACAGTTATCAAAAAATGAATGGATGAATGGAATGAACGAATGAATGAATGAATGAATGAATAAATGAATGAATGAATGAACAGGAATGAATGGATGAACAGGAATGAATGGATGAACAGGAACGAATGAATGAATGAAAGGTGGATAAATAAATAAAAAAAACGAAAATGAACGAATATAAAAACGCACGCACACACGCGCACACACAGACACCCACACACACAAACAAGAACACACGCACTAATTAATAAAAATAATAATTAACGTACTAATTGAGGTAGAATCTTCTCTAAATGTCCAACATTAACTTCCTCCGACTGTTCAAACTGTAAGAATGAATGAATGAATTAATTAAATAATGGATTAATTAATGAATGAATTAATTAATTAATTAATAAACTGATCTTGAATGAATGAAATAATGACGGAATGAATGAACGAATGCATGGAGAAATTGATTAATAGGTAATAGAACGGATGAGAAACAAAGAAATGAATGAATGAATGAATGAATGAATGGATGGATGGATGGATGGATGGATGGACGAATAAACAATGAATGAATGAATGAGAAAACGAATAAATAAAAATATAACAGGAAAAAACTTGAGATAAAATTTAAAAAAGAAAAATAATTTTTTTATTTTTCAACCAAGTCACCTTGGCAATCTTTATGCTTCTCAGTGTGGCTTCTATTAAAAAAAATTCACATTTTTATATACCAAAATACCTTTTAATAAAATAATCACACACACGCACTCACACACACACGCACACTCTCACACGTATGCATATATATTGTGGTAATTCATTCATCCATTCAATCAATCATAAATTCATTAAAACATCCATTCATTCATTCGGTCATTCATTCATTCACAATTTATTTTCAATAATAATTACGAATAATTTAATAATTTAACCTATTACAAACACTTTAGCCAAGTCAGCGATTGATTCGCTGGTCAGCGAGCCAACTGCATTTAAAAAAAAAAATAAAATAACAATAATCATAATATGTTTATTATTATTGTTAATATTATTATTATATAATTATTAAGTTAAGAGAATGAAGTTACCCATAATAATTGAAGAAATTCGTGTATGAACATTTAATACACGTATTGTATGGTTATTAATCACAGTGGTCCTATCTTTCTAGCGATACTCAAAAACGGTACCGGATCGGCGATATCTATACCGAAACCGATACAACTACTACTACTACTACTAATAATAATAATAATAATAATAATAAGAAGAAGAAGAAGAAGAAGAAGAATCATAACCTTTTGATTTTTCATCTTTCATGAAATGTTCAATCATTTTCGTAATTGTCTCCTAGTAAAATGAAACAGTAAAAATCCATTCATCTCTATTTATTCATTTGTTCATTCATTCGTTCGTTCGTTCGTTCAATCATTTATTTACTCGTTCACTCATCTGTTTTTTCGTTCATCCATCCACACCTAAACAGACATTCATTCACTCATTCATCCATCCAGTCAGATTCTTTTCAGCTTGGAAATGATCAAAAGAGGGCCGAAAATTAAAAATTATATATATATGTATATGTACATATATATATATATATATATATATATATATATATATATATATATATATATATATTCTATAAATTCGGTAGAATTTATAGAATATTGTAAAAATTATGGTCTATTACCAATATATATATATATATATATATATATATACCAATCAGTCATTGAAGTAAAAGCAAAAGACTAAAGGTAACGACAGCATCCTTTTATGATTTCGAAGAACGATTTAGTAATAAAATAAATTTTGTTTGATTCACGATTAATTAAATACAGTTTTTTGGATAGTTTTTCGAGTAAATTAATCAGCTAATCAATCATTCAACCAATAACAATCGATCAAACGATCCATCAACCAATGATATCAACCAATCATTCAACTAATCAAAATTCACAACCAGCGTAACGTCGTTATCTTTCGCATCAACAATTTTTATGTTAACCAATCAACCAGCCAATCAGTCCGTGAACCAACCAATCAGCAATTGAATTATCTAGTGAGCCAACCAATCAGCAACTGAACCATCCAGTCAGCCAACCAATCAGCAACTGAACCATCCAGTCAGCCAGCCAATCAATCCCTCAATCAGCCAGCCAATCAAAGTTTACAATATTGTACAGCACGCACAACTTCAGAAAGTTTGGCGTATGAATCAACATTCTCTATGTTAACACTGCGACATTCTAGATAGTTCCTTATCAGCGTTAAAGCCCCAACTGCATCATCATAAGATGGAGGAGGTACTGATAACGATACCGATGTTGTTGTTGTTTTTGTTGTTGTTGATGATGTTTTTGTTGATGTTGACGATGTTGTTGTTGTTGACGATGTTGTTGTGCAGTTTTCATCACCGTCATTGATGATGTTGTCATCGTTAACCAGGTGACGACCATCACCTCCAAAGTTATTTTTGTTATTATTATTATTGTTGTTAGTATTATTGTTATTGTTATTTTTATTTTTCCTACCCCGAGAACTACCAATGCAACCATTGCTGAGGCCACCACGGGTTTTAAATTCACCATTAGGATGATTTCCATCACCTCCTGCCCAATCATCATCATCATCATCGTCGTCATCGTCACCAGCAACATCACCATCATAGTTTGGCTCCTCTTTAATTACATAATCTATATACACGTTCCAGTTATCATCATCACCGCCAGCGTCATCATCATCATCATCATCATTGGCATCCTTTTTAATGTTTAGAGTTCGTCCTAATCGACTTTTGACCCTCAGGTAATTAGGAACTTTCACGTGATCAGCAGGGATGTGCGGCCGACATTTTCGGCCACGTGTCTGGGCGCTGCTATTTTTCGGAACTTTTTCAGTTGATCGGAGTAAAACTTTTTCTATTCGTCTGGAGTCGGTATTCGAGATGTTATCTATCTGGTTGATATCGGTATCGACCGTAAGATCGGTCGAGTTTAGCGAGTATTTATTGTTGCCGTTATTAGCTTTTTGATAAGGAGAGGATTTTGAGAGATTTTTGTGTTTCTTCTTCGTTTTGTGATTGCTGTCCTTGAATAAATACTGCTTCATTGCACGTGTGATGAAGTTGTTCTCGCAATTGATCGTTATTTCATCGCTGTTATGACTGTACGAGATGCCATTTCTTTGTTTGAATCGATCGAACCAGCCGTTCGAGCATTTAAAACTGGCGTGACCAAAAGATTCGGCAAACTTTCGCGCCTGACTTTGAATGAGAGACTTGCTGACGGGCACTAGATTCAATTGTGCCTCTTTCAGCCAGCTTAATAAGGCGCATTCAACGTCGCCGTAATTGGAGAGTCTGATTCGCTTGCGGTTAGAAGCGCCACCGTCTGACGTGATGAAGATCCTCTCCTTGTTCTTCATCCAGGTCGACAGCGTGCTCACTGGCAGGCACATCTGACGTGCCACTTCCGTCAGTTTCTCGCCCCTTTCAACGCGAGAAATCGCGACCATTTTGTCATCAATTGTAACGTTCTTCCTTCTCTGCAATGGATACATTTATTAACTATATACAGAGAGATCGCAAAACACCCACGCGTAGTTTATATTTCATTTAGAGAGCATAACTTATTGAATATTGTTGTTTAACTTTAAAGTGAAGTGCTTTAATGAATTATTTCAGCAGCATGTCACAAGAAGACAGGCATCAAGAGCGTTTGTAGCATAGATAAGCAATCATAAGTTATCAGTAAGTTCAATAAACTTCATAAAGTTAATAAAACAACAAATATCACAGCTAAGAAAGAATAATCAACCAAACGAACAAACAAAATAGACACACACAAATGAACAAACACACACACTTAAATACAAACAAATACACAAACATTCAGTACTTACTAATAGGTTATTACAAGACTTCTAAAAAACACATACCAGTGTAAAGAAAAAAAAATAAGGAACACAGACTTGAAAAATTAATTAAATAACCACAAATCAAGTTTGATGAATTAAAACACCAAAGAACAAACAGAAACTGCGCAAAAAGTGAACAAACAGTCGGTAACTACATCAAATATTCATCTTAATACACAATGTATGTTTAAAACAGTACATATATGCACCTAGATGCTTCACTTTTTGTACACAGTGTGCACAACAAAATACCATTATTCATATTTAAACACAAATACACACATACACTCACACACATACATACACATTTAAGTCATATATAGGTGTGTTTTATATATTTATATAAGTTATATATAAGTGTGTTTTATATAGTTATGGTAATATATATATATATATATATATATATATATATATATACACCCAGTTTCACACATCACACATATATACAACATGAATACACACAAATGCATATATAAAACAGCTTAATATTGATAATATGCACTATGTTTAATTAACTTAAGCTAGACTGTAGACTAGTCTTAAACTAGACTGTAGGCCATAAGAATGGCATAATGTTTATTGAGGTACTGTACTTATCAGGTGATCTTTAACCAACAAAACATTTAATCCTTTATTGTAATTAGTTGAAAAAATTTATTAAAAAAAAAGTAATAAGGAGTTAGGAGACCCTTTTGAAATTAGGAGAACATTCATCAACTTCAACAGACTGCCCCAGGCTGTTCATATTCACCATCTGATCGTCTCTTGAAAAAAATTTGATTGAATCAGTTTAAAATAGTAAAAACAAATGCGGAAATTAGTGTAACTAAAACCTCAAATTAGGCATAAGCAACGCACGGACCTTTCACAAGCTAGATGTAGATCGTGAAGAAAAACAGGATTTTAATGATTTAAAAGTAAATTCGACTAAGAAGGATAGATAACGAAATGACTTTAACTGATCATATTTCTTTGTTTAAAAGTAAATAAACTAAAAGTGAATCGATTCAAATTACATGTTTCTAACATTTTTAAACATAAGATTATCATTTTCAAGCTAAATTTTTACAGATGTTTTGCTAATTATTTAAAATTTTAATGTAATTTTAAAACAGTTTAATGAATAATTTACAAAAGGTCACTTTGTTACTAAGGCGATCACTGAGCACTAGTTGTCAACTGTTTGGAAAAACCAGGAAAGATGCTAAAACCAGAGAACTATTGGACAGGGTTATCAGGGTTGATCATGCCGGAGAGTTTGGGGCCGTCAGAATATATGAAGGGCAATTAGCTGTCTTAAAAAAGACTGATGTGGCTGACACAATTAAGGTTGTTTTATTCTTAATTAATAGTTTAATTAATAATTTAGTATTTAAAAATTAAAAGTTATGTTATAATATTTACGATTTCATTTCGTTTTTTTACAATTTTGTTATCTTCTTCATTAATTTCATTTGATTATTTTATTTAATAATAAGTAAAATAAATTAGTTGACACTATCATTAAATTGATTAAATGATGGTTAAGTTGACTGACAACCAGCTTCTAATTATCCATCCAAACCAATAAGGAAATGAAAAAAGAAGAGGACCAACACTTGAGAGCTATGAATACACTAATCCCCAAGCACAGAGTTCGGCCGACAGTTTTGCTCCCTCTGTGGAACGTCGCAGGATTTTTTTTGGGGGCTTCCACAGCCCTGTTAGGCAAGAATGCTGCAATGGCGTGCACTGTTGCTGTTGAGACTGTCATTGGTGAACATTATGACAAGTTAGGGATTATTCATTTTCAGTTTTTGAAGTTTGATATCATTGGGGCACAATGTCATTAACTTACTTTCTGTTATATGCATTGTTGTGCATATGCATGCACGTACACATTCACATACACACGCACACACAGACATTTACTCACTATCATTAACATAATTTATTTAGGCAGATCAGGCACTTGATGGCTGATGGGGAGGATGGTTTGGAGAAGCACAGGGAATTACTTACCGTTAGCATTTTTTGTTGTTTTGGTAATTTTTCAAAAATTAATTTACTATTCCAGCATTTTTTAGATTAAATGTAAATATTACCAATAATATTATGAATACTGATATTAATACTATTATAATAAATAATCATTTTAATGTCTCATTTATATAGCGCCTCTGTGTATCATTTGCATTGCTCAGAATCAGCCTACAACAGGGATGGGCAAACTTTTTGCTGTGAGGGCCGCGTTGAAGACTATGTTACCTTTGAAGGGCCGCATATGTACTTGAAAAGCAAATTTTTTCGACCCGGGGGGAAATTTTTTTAATATTTGTGGCTCCTTTTTTGATCATAACGTCTGGTTGACGACCTTTTTTTGGCAAACCGCTGGCTGCATAAAACAGCTTCGCGGGCCGCATGGGGCCGTAGTTTGCCCACCTCTGGCCTACAACAAACACCCACGCATAATACATGTTTGAAAGTAAAGCCTCACACAAGCATATGGTAGCATTTGAACCCTGGCCCTAAACCAGCCTAACCTCTACGCCATTCAACTATTCTAATGATTAAACAAGATTAATTAGATTTGATTGTTAATAAGATTAATATAACTTAATAAGATATTTAGTGAGATAATTGAATTGAGAAATTGATAAACTTTTTTCTAAGATACTCAGCAAATTTCGAGACGATGAGCTTGAACATTTAGATACCGGTCTCAAGCACGACGCAGAAAAGGTTTTGCTTGTTATTATTATCCTTAATTATTATTATTCTTATTTTTCTTATTATTAATATTGTTACTGTTCGTGTTTTGTTTGTTGACGAGGGTTTGTTCGTTCGTTTGTTCATTCATTCATTCATTCCTTTATTGATCTTCTTCCTTTCATTCACTCATCCAATTTGTTTCACTTCAATCATACCAGATCATACATTTGAAATTTGTAAACTAGCTTACGAAATTTTATAATTTTCTTACATTTTCAAATTATATTTAATTCAAATCTAAACTCATCCCTAATTTTAATTTCAAATTCGCTTTTAGTGTTTTTGATTTTTTTTTGCTCCCTTGCAGACTGTCCTCTACGAACCACTCTCAAACGTTATAAAAGCCGGCTGCAAAGTTGCAATATGGCTGTCAGAAAGAATTTAATTACTAACAGTTATTATTATTATTTTAATATTTGTTATTATTATAATTATTATTATTTAATATGAATGAATGTATGAAAGGATAAATAAATGATTGAATGAATAATAGATGGATAGATGCTAACAATATTAATTTTTTATGTAAGCCGATATATATGTGTGTGTGCGTGCGTGTGTGTGTGTGTGTGTGTCTGATAAATCATAAATAAATAATACATTTTTTCTCCAAAATCCCAACTGATGAAAAATTTAAAAATAACACGACAGTAACAGTTCTAATGGTAAAAGTATGGAGTGTTACAAATTCAATAGAAAAGTTGTTTGTATATGTGTGTGTGTGTGCGTGTGTGTGGGTGTGTATGTGTGTGTGTGTGTGTGTGTGTGTGTGCATATTTATCGTAATGTGATTAGGTTTCCCAAAAAAAAAAACATTGGAAATTAAATTTTAAAAATACAAACAAAGACTACGTTGTAGATAACGCAGCGAAGATCTTTTGGTGGAAAGAATCTAAAAATTATTGGAAATTATCTGCGCAATGTATTTTGTAAGGCACTTTTATAATTAGTACATGTTCGTTTTCTCTGTCTCTCTCTTTCCTTCTCTCTCTCTCTCTCTCTCTCTCTCTCTCTCTCTATATATATATATATATATATATATATATATATATATATTGTATATATACTTTGGTTTCAAATGGTTTTAAGGACGGTTAAATGTTTCTAATTAACTTTAAAAGCATGATGTAGATTTCATTTTATTCTATGCTTTTACTGTTTCTGTTTATTTTTGATGGCCAAATAAGCTACGCTTCTGGTCTTAACAATAATACATATATATATATATATATATATATATATATATATATATATATTTATTTATTTATTTATTTATTTATTTAGGAACGAGGTTTTCATTAATACATATTTTGTTAAATAGTTGATAAATGCAAAATTTTGCATTTATCAACTTTTTGTTAAATAGTTGATAAATGCAAAATGGGCAAATAAATTTAACAATATATATATATATATATATATATTATATATATATATATATATATATATATATATATATATATATATAAGGCATATATTAGCTTTGCAAGCACGTAATTCAAATATAATAAGTTATATATATATATAAGTTAAGTTATATATATATATATATATATATATATATATATATTAACTCTCCACAAATTTTTCTCTCACTGATTCAGTCTTATCATGGTTCTCTTCCTATCTTTTAGGCCGCACCCAGCAGGTTTCTTACTATAACACTCTTTCTGACGTAAACAAACCATCGTTTGGTGTCGGGATCTGTGTTAGGACCTCTGTTGTTTCTTAAGTACAGTGCTGATGTTTTTGATATCATTCAAAAATATGAGTCCAGCTCCCACGCCTTTGCTGTTCAATACTAGTTAAGAAGAAGTGAGAATAATAAGACGATCGTAAACCGGAGCGTGTAGGCTCTATTAATATATCTGACAAGTACTTAGGAAAGAATTTAGATAAATGTGCAAATTTTAAAAATTATTCCATATTTTATAGGTAGCCAGTGCAAGAGAACAAGATATGGAGATATATGAGAAAAGAAAGGGGCACGAGCAACTAGACGAGCAGCAGAGTTAAAAACTTAAAGGATAGAGTGTTATATAGAGTTGTATAGAGTTATATTGGGTTATATAGAGTTATTGTCACTATAGAGAAGGATATCATTATGTATTTTGAGTAAAGAAGTTTCAGTACTGGCAGCAGGTCTGAAACCTGATTCAGATACAGGTAGCAAGGAGTTATCATCTTCGGTAAACCAGCTTTAGTGCAGGTTTGGTTTATATAGTTTTTTTAAACAAAGCAAAGTTAATTCTTTAGAAAAGTTTAGCAGGTACTTAGTTGCTGTCGTATTCTTCATGTTTGTCATCATTTCTTTGTTCTTTATAAAAATGCCAACAACAATTCGGTAGAATTCATACAATACAGTTTATATATATGTATATATATATATATATATATATACAGTATATAAATATATACATATAAACAACGCAATATATATATGTGTGTTTGTGTGCGTGTGTGTGTGTGGATCGTTGTTTTTCCAATAGTGATGATGTGTGCATGACGTTTATTGTGTCGTAATAAAAAATTAAAATATTAAAATATGAAAAAGAAATATTTAATGTCAAAGAGTAGAATGATTAACTGAAGGTAAATGTAGCTAATAATAATCTCAATTGGACTAAAATTGAATTTGATTGAAACTACGGAAACAAGTAGAGGAATAAGACTGAAAATGATTTTAAAAGGCGAACGAAATGAAATGAAATCGTAACTTCACACTCGTGTGATCATGAATACTTGAAAATGAGCATTTGTATTTTTAGGTGCTGGTAAGTAATACTTAACTGTTATTTGACTAACATACTTACTACTACTATTATTATTATTACTATTATTTTTTTTTTTTGTATTATTATTATTATTAAACACACACACACACACACACACAAGTACACGTAAGACACTGATATGTAACAGAAATTGTAAAATTGTTTAAGCCAATCCATCCAATCATTCTTTAATTTCAAGATGCATGTTAGATATATATCATGTGTGTAAATGTATATATATACATGATATATGTGTATTTATATATATATATTTGTGTGTGCGTGTGTGTGCGTGTGAGTTGTATACAAATAGAGCTGCTACACAATAAGTTACGTAAAAATTGGGACGAAGCCAAAGTGATTTAAAATATTTACCCGACGTTTAGAGTTATAATAATAATATTAAGAAGAAGAATAATCAGAAGAATACTAATAATAATAATAAACAGAGTTATGTGTTTTCTTTATTTTCATTATATATACTTCATCTATTATTTATTTATTACATAATATTAAGTAACTATAAAAGGTTTGTAGACAAATATATACACACATATATATATATATACATAGACACACACACAGAGGGACTTATACACACACAGTTACAGACACATACACACACACAAAAACACACTGACTTACAAACACACACACACACAGACTTAAAGGCAGTCGGTTGCATCCATACATCTCCCTTGTATAACACAGAATGAATGGTTGGCGGCTTAAATAGGATGGAGAATAACACGATCCTGATTCAATACACCTTATGAATATTAATTAATTAATTAATTAGGTAGTTATTAACATTAATTAGGCGATTTATGTTAATAAGGTGGTGGTTAATATGCTAATTATATGTTAATTTTATGAATATTGATGAGGGTATTGACGTGTTGATATAGTAATAAAACGAAATATCATTTACATCATTCATACACACATCTCTCTCTCTCTCTCTCTTCCTCCCTCTCTCTCTCTCTTTTTCTCTTTCTCTCTCTCTCTCTCTCTCTCTCTCTCTTGTTTTCTTCCTATTGTTCTCTCTGTATACAACATTATGACAACCACACACATGCTAACATACACACATACACATACTAACACACAGATACAAACAAACAAACATTCATTCATACAAACAAACATACATGCAAACAAGCAAACATACTTCTTCAAATTTGTTGTTGACCTGAACTAACGTACGTTGGGTCTGAACGACTGGATGTATTGTCGCAAATACGTTGATTGTTGTTGTTGTTGTTTTTGTTGTTGTTGTCGTGGTTGTTGTTGTTTTTGTTGTTGTTGTCGTTGCTGTTGTGGTTGTTTTTGTTGTTGTTGTTTTTGTTGTCGTTGCTGTTGTTGTGGTTTTTGTTGTTTTTGTTGTTGTATTTGTTGTTGTTTTGCAAAACGGTTTCGTCGAATTCCAACTTACGTATGCTTCTCTTGCCTCGCCTATTAAGAAAGTTCAATCAATTATGAAACTGTTCAATAGACGAATTAATTAATTAATTAATTAGAAAGTAATTAATAAAAAAAAACAATTTTATTGAATAAATACCTAGAAGTTAAAAACAAAGAACTGAAAAAAAATTGAAAATAATTTAAATGTTTTTAATATTCCCGCTTAATTAAAAATTCAACTGAGAAAATTGATAAAGTGGGGTATGTATCGGATTTCTCAACTGCACATACACACGCGCACACACACACACACACACATTTACAAACAAATACATATACACACGTATTAAAACATATGAAATGATGCATGCTACATATTAAAACTTACACATACATGCATAAATACACATGCTAGTAGTAGTAGTAGCAGTAGTAGTAGTAGTAGCAGCAGTAGTAGTAGTAGAGGTAGTGGTAGTAGTAGTGGTAGTAGCAACTTAAGAAAATATACTAACTTTACTTTAAGTCTGCAAGCACACTCAGTTTCGTTATGTAGCTGGTACAATCTTCGCCTATGCTGGCTCAACCTTCTCAATTGTGGCGACCACTTAGAAGCCTGTATGTGTGTGTGTGTGTTGGTGTGTGTGTTTGTGCGTGTGTGTGTGTGTGTGTGTGTGTGTGTGTGTGTGTGTGTGTGTGTGTGTGTGTGTGTGTGTGTGTGTGTGTGTGTGTTCATCATCACCGTCACCAACGTCAAAAACTTGGTAAAATGTTTCGCTCCTGCTAGCTGCACACTCGAACACCAGACCCCCACCACCACCATCATCACCACCATCATCATCATCTTCGTTGCTGCTGGGATCCAAAAGATTTTCCTGATTTGAATCATCTTCATCATGATTATCGTCGTCGTCGTCGTCATTGTGTTTAGCGTGGTTGTCGCTGCAGCAGCTAACGCACGGGCGACATTTATGCAACGTAACGTAACGCTTCGAGAATAGTTCGTCCAGTTTGTCTAGGTCACTTCCGGTTGAGGCAGCTAGCGGAAGCGGAAGTACGTGTTTGAAAGAAGAAAGTAGGATGGGTTGGAGCTGTGGTGCGCAGTTGCCTGTTGAGGTTGACGTCATTGTTGTTGACTGTCTTTCGAAATCTGGTAATGATGATGATGGTGGTGATGATTTTAATGATGATGATGATGATGATGGTGGTGATGATGAAAATGATGATGATTAATAACATTTACCAATCAGTCAATCGATTAACCAACCAGCCAATCATCAGCCAATCAACTAGCCAACCAATCAACTAGCCAACCAATCATCAACCAGTCAATCAATCAACCAACCAGCCAACCAATCATCAACCAACCATCCAAAACGGATAGCCAATCACCGCCGAGTTTTTGAAACTTCTCAATAATATTTTGATCAGGCTCTATGTAGTTTTTGTTGATATGCGTGTTGTTGCTGTTGTTGTTGTTGCTGTTGTTGTTGTTGTTGTCGTTGTTGTAGTTGTTGTTGTTTTTGTTGTTTTTGTTGTTAGTTTTGTTCCATCTTTCGATGTTGTTGTGCATGTCGTGAACGAATCGTTGTCTAGATTTCTGAGCACTTTCTGCTATCGTAACCAATCATAACAATACTAACAACAACATAATAATAATAATAACAATAATAATAATAAAAATAATAATAACAATAAGAACAACAACAATAATAATAATAATGAACGTTTGAAGACCTTGAAGAGAGAGGTATATAGACAGGAGCCGAAGTAGATTATCACCGAACTCAGCTTCCACGTCAGTTTGAACACCCCTTGAATAATTCAATGAACTCATCCGGCTATTATTATTACTATTATTATTATTATTGTTGTTGTTGTTATTATTATTGTTATTATTATTATTTATTAAAATGACGTCAGTTGTTTTCTTTAAAGCCAGAAAAAATTTCTGGAAGGCAGATTTTATTTGCGACTTTTTAAGCGTCCAATTTTCATAAAATGTATTATTATTATTATTATTGCTATTGTTATTGTGGTTGATGTAGCTGCCGTGATAGCTGCTGTGGTAGCTGCTGTGGTTGTTGTTGTTGCTGCTGCTGCTACCATTAGACGCCAACAAAGACGACAATGAATCGAGAATGACGTCATTGATGAACGCGAAAAAATCATTTTCGTCGCTTACGTCATCGTTCAGGTATTTAAAGACGGCGTGCATTAATTGGTTGAATGATCTGTATACTGTTTGTATTAAGTTGTTGTTGATGTTGTTGCTGATGCTGTTGTTGATGTTGTTGTTGTCGTTGATGTTGTTGTTGTTGTTAATGTTATTGATGCAGTTGTTGTTGTTGTTGTTTATGTTGTTGTTGATGTTGTTGTTGATGTTGTTGTTGATGTTGATGATGCTGGTGTTGTTGATGTTGTTGTTGTTGTTGTTGATGTTGTTGTTGATGTTGTTGTTGATGTTGTTTGTAAAGTTCTTAACAGTCGTCAAGAATTTCTTCAATTTCAGGTGCAGAAAGTAAAAAAAGTTCTCTTCGATATTTGTCTTGTCGTAATTGTTGCTGTTGTTATTATTATTATTATTATTATTGTTGTTGTTGTTGTTGTTGTTGTTATTATTATTATTATGATTGTTATAGATGTTGTTGTTGTTTTTATTGTAGATGTTATACATGCTATCGTTGGTGTAATAGATGTCATTCTTATTAATATTACTATTTATAGTAGTATTAGTAGTAGTATTGTTGTTGTTATTGTGTTTGTTATTATTATTGCCGTTGTTGTTGTTGTTATTATTGTTGTTGTTTTTGTTGTTGACAGTTTTGTCCCTGTAGCTGCCGTAAGCGTTTGTGTGGCGCATTACGAACAACTGGTTTAAAAGTGAATTTAAGTTGACGTCATCATAGTCTAGGAGCGCTAATATAAGATCTCTGCGTGGAATACCTTTATTCATGCTGATAATGTTGTTGTTGTTGTTACTGTG
>NW_008705311.1:795958-796845 GCF_000326865.2 Helobdella robusta | reverse complement strand
TTAAGGCACACTCCTTTCGAATATCTGATTCGTCATCATTACAATCAGGCAAAATAATAGCAATAACAACAACAAACAACAACTACAATAATAATAACAATAATAATAACAACAACAACAAAACATCAATAAATATCAATAATTGATTTCAATGTGTTCCTCTGATAAGACAATCCCAAAAGTCTTGTATGTATGTATGTATGTATGTATGTATGTATGTATTTATGTTTGTTTGTTTGTATTCAAATTCAAATGGTATGTCTGCTACATGTTTGCATGCATGCTTGTATGTTTGTATAAATGTATGTATGTATGTATCTGTGTATGTATGTTTGTATGTATTTGTGTATGTATGTTTGTATGTATTATTCTATATGTTTGTAAGTATGTAAGGTTGTATGTGTGTTTGTATATGTATGTATGTTTATATGTTTGTATGTTTTCAATGTAGGTGTGTTTGTTTGTTTGTATGTTCTTCATGTATGTATATTTGTATGTTTTCAATGTCGTGTGTTTGCTTGTGTGTTTGTATGTTTTTCTTGTATGTATGTTTGTATGGTTTTATGTTTGTATGTTTTCCATGTAGACGTGTTTGTTTGTATGTTTTCCGTGTATTTATGTATGTATGTATGTTTGTCTGTTTGTTTGTCTGTTTGTTTGTAATTATGTTTCAATTTGGCGGGTTTTTATAAATGCGTTGTTGTTTTTCTTTAAAAATAGTTCCGTAATTATTGAAATAATTACGATAATAATAATCATAATTAATAATAATAAAAACAATAATAATAATAATAATTAATTATAATAATAATATAAATAGAATAAAATATATTTATATAATATATATATATATTAATAATAACAATAGCAACATCACTATATGTAAT
>NW_008705311.1:785396-790106 GCF_000326865.2 Helobdella robusta | reverse complement strand
TTTGTTGTTGTTATTGTTGTTTGTTAGTGTCATTGTTGTTGCTGATGTTATTATTGTTGTTAAGTGTGCTTCCAGTATGTGTGAGTGCGTGTGCTTGTGTGTGTACGTGTCTCTTTTTAAATTTTATGGGTTTGTGATAAATTTTGCAGAAATTTAAAGTGGGGGAGAAAAATGGAGATGACGAAGTTGAAGGTTAAACATTTTTTTAGGCAAATTTTACGTACGATTTTGTTTAAAATCATCCACAAATTTCATCAGCATTTTATGTTTTTATGCAATGATGATAATTCTATTTATCTATTGAAGGGAAAGCTCGTTAAAGTATTGATAGTTCGTCTTTTGTGTGTGTGCCTTCATATTTATTGTCTCGCTTAATCATTTATTTAATTAAATTTTAAAATTATTCAAAATTTATTGTAAGATAAAGATAAAAATTGTTTTTCTTAACAGCAATTAAGGAAAAAAATATTTTATAACCAATAACTTATTCGCAATCACCACAATGCAGTTAATGACCGTAAGAAACGAGCCCCAGAGAATTCTGCCACTGTCGGTCCACAACCAGGTGCCCAGCAAGGTTCAGGTACTCTGTCAGAATCTCAATCAAGTTCAGGTTCTCAGCAAGGTTCAGGTTCTAAGTCGGAATCTTCAAAAGATGCTTTGTCAGGATCTCAATCAGGTTCAGGTTTTCAGCAAGACACCCAGTCAGGATCTCAAACAAACTCACAGTCAGGATCTCACACAAGTCCAGGTTTTCAGCAAGGTTCAGGTTCTGAACAAGGCAGCCGGCTTGGACCTCTGCAAAACTTAAACCTAGGCTCCGGTGCTCAACCCCCGGCTCACAACGAAAACCCTAAGAAGATCTAATCACGTACACTGATTTGTTCACCGTGAAGCCAAAAATTATAACAATTACTTTGAATCAAAATTTACATTCATGATTGAACGAAAGTGGGGTATTTAAGACGGCTGAAATAAAAAGTTTGCTGCGAAGAACTGAAATGGCGAATGCGTCAGAGATTGTTGCTGCATTTTAAAGGGGTTTAGGGAGAAAAAATTTGAGTGAGAAATGAATTTTATTAATCAGTAGTTTTTTCACCACTATTAAATTTCAAAATTAAAATCACCAAAATTAAATTTCACCATTTTCAGCATAGAATTAGATAAAATTGAATATAATTATTATTATTATTCAAAACAACACGGGCAGAAACCCTTGCCAAACAAAAATATAGAAATTCGAAAATATAAACCATAAATAAATAAAATAGGTAATGTACATCATAATAAACTTATCTTATATATATAAATAATAATACACAAGTCAACACAACAAAATAATACAACATAATTAATTAAAGTGTAAAAGATGATAACTATTGAATGTACTATATAGTGTAAAAGGAACAATTATGAATTCATACGCCAATCAAATATGGAGTCACCAAAAAATGAATCTAATAATGATTTTAAAATGTTAATGTTATCAGCGTTGACGGCATCAGAAGGAAGCCTGTTCCAGTCGTCTACCACACGGTATGAGAAGCAAAATTTACGACAATCTTTATGACATGGTCCTGTAGTCAGTTTCCAGTTGTGTCCTCTCGTACGATCGTCGGACGGAAATAGTAGCGTTGGACTAGCCTTGACAGAAACCTCGCCACGTAACATTCTGAACAGCAGAATATACTACTTAAGAACTATCCGTACGCACTATGACATTGATGATGAACTGATTAAAAAATGACAATTGATAATAATAATTAGCTAGGCACTGCACTCAAAACGAAACATGTCTCTTGTGTTTTTATAAACAAAAATCTTAAACAAAAAAATATATAAACTTGTATGTATGAGTTTGTGTGTGTGTTTATGTGTGTGTGTGTATGTGTGTGTGCGTGTGTATGTTTGTGTGTGTGCGTGTGTGTGTGTATGTGTGCGTGTGTGTGTGTGTGTGCGCGCGTGTGTGTTTGTAGGTGTTTTTGTGTGAATGTATGTGTGTGCATGCACGCATGTATATGTGGATATCAACAAACTATGCCGATAATTTTACAAATGCAAATAGCATTAAAAATGATTACGGTAACTTCTCGACTATGTCAACATGCACTCAGGAGGAAAAATAAAAAAACGAATTAACAAATAGTTCAATCAATTAAAGAATTTATTAACCTTTTCTATTACGAATGTTCGAAATATACGATATTCGATTTATCCGGTATTAAATTCGATATATGTATGAATTTCGTTTCGATTTTTGTTCGTTTGTTTACAAAATAAAGGTCCATAAATAATAAACGCTGTTCTGCAAGACCGTTACGTCAACATATCGCATATATAAAATAATATTGTTTATTTTTTAGTAAGTAGTAGTAGTAGTAGTAGTAGGAGTAGTAGTGGTAGTAGTAGTAGTAGTAGTAGTGGTGGTAGTAGTAGTAGTGGTAGTAGTAGTAGTAGTAGCAGTGGTAGTAGTAGTAGTAGTAGTAGCAGTGGCAGTAGTAAAGGTAGTAGCAGTAGTTGTTGAAGTCGTATTAGAAATATCATTATCATTGATATTGTGGAAATGTTTTAATTTATTTTTTGGTTAACTTGTTAATTCATTCACTAATCCAATCATTCATCATTCCATCACTCATTCATTCTTACTTTCTTACTTTCTTTTTTTCTTTCATTCATTCGTTCGTTCATTCATTCGTTCTTTCAATTCATTCGAGGCAGACATGTGGGTTATTAATTTGAATGACAGAGACGTTCGTATGTTTAGTTAGCGGTTCTATTGGACGATAATAAGGTTGTTTGGTTTCTTTGATGTTGTTGTTGAGTATCATCATTATCATCATCGTCATCATCAGTATCGTCATCATTATCATCATCATCAGTATCGTCATCATCATCATCATCATCATCATCATCATCATCATCATCATCATCATCATCATCATCATCATCATCATCATCATCATCATCATTATCATCATCATCATAGTCGCCATCGTCATCATCGCCGAGTTTATTCACCAAACTAAACTTTAAATACGTCAATTGATTTGTTATTAACTGTGCACCAAATATATCATCACACACGGATACATACAGCCGGTATCACACACACACATTCACACACACATTCACACACATTCACACACATTCACACACACATTCACACACACATTCACACACATATTCACGCACACATGCACATGCACGCAATATATAAATGCATTTATTTACATCTGAGACACACTTTTTAGTTTATATATATATATATATAATCATCTAAATAACAATGCGGGCATGTGTGTCTGTGTGTTTCTGTGTGTATGTATGTTGAAACTTGGTGAGAGTCTTCAGAGGGAGAGTCAAGGAGTGTTTCGGCCCTTTAACTTGCTGACACTCTCGAGGAACAGAGTCACATCCAGTAAAATCAATTGGATGTCTCTTACTGAACAAACAATTTGCCTCGCTTTGAAATCACCTCCTTCTGTACTGAAAAATTGTTTTAGCGTGCCAGCAAGTTCACCTACCAACGTATCACGATGTGAGTTGCTTCGGGAGTGTTGAATAATCGGAAGCCTTACGTGCAATCAAGCTAGTCTGTCTGTTAACTATTTAAACTCGTGTGTATGTGTGTGTGTGTGTGTGTGTGTGTGTGTGTGTGTGTGTGTGTGTGTGTGTGTGTGTGTGTGTGTAGGTGTGATATCTATTTATATATCCTTTCATCTTCATCAAATGATTTGCATATTCATTTCAATTAACTCTTAAATAATTGTTAACCTTTTATTGTTCATTTTCACCATTAGCGGTCTTTTGATTGACCTATAATAACCACGCCTACTATTCTTCCTCTCTTCTCTCTCTCTTTCTCTCTCTTTCTCTCTGATTGGTGTTGGTTGGTTGCCACGGTTTAAGGTTTTTTCTAGCTCTCCTATTGGCTGACCGTCTGTGGTCAATTTTAAAAGAAACATTATCATTGGTTGGTAATATTTTTAATTAAGTTCAATAGATTTAGAAAGAGCTTTCAGTTTTTGTTTGCTTTGAACAAATCATTCTTGATTACAAAGCTATAAACTTTTAATATTATTATTAAATTAATTAATGAAAAATTATTCGTACTAACTTAACTGGTTAATTAATTAATTAATTAATTAATTAACTAACTAATTAATTTGATTATTATTATTATTATTAATTACTGATTAAACGTAATACAATGAACAATCAACATAAATCATGTCTTAAACAAATCAACAACAACAACAACAACATCAGCAGCAACAACAACAACAACAACATCAACAACAACAACATCAGCAATAACATCAGCAGCAACAACAACAACAGCAAAAACCATCGCTTCTTAAGACAACAGCGCGTTAAAAGAAAACCGCGGGTTATTTTTAGCACGGCCCAGGTCAATATCCTGGAGGAAAGGTTTGCCACACAGAAGTATCTGACCCCGGATGAAAGGAAGGAATTGTCCGCCATTTTGAAAATGACACAACAACAAGTTGATGATGATGATGATGTAGTTGATGTTGCGATAATGATGATGATGATAACGAATGATGATGATGATGAGGAGGAGGAGGAGGATGATAATGATGTTGACGATGGTGATGATGATGACGACGATGGTGATGGTATACAAATTATGATTATGATGGTGATAAATTGGAAATTTAAATCTCTAGGTCAAGATATGGTTCCAGA
>NW_008705311.1:782377-784138 GCF_000326865.2 Helobdella robusta | reverse complement strand
CTGGAATAAAGCTAACAGCGCTGTTTCGGCGTAATGTCATCTTCAGAGCCTAAATATTGTTTAAACATATAATTTAATTAAAGTAAATGCCTAATGTAAAATGTGAAAATATAGAAAATAAAATATGTATTAAATTGTGAAATAAATTAACCTTGTTGTAAATATCATAATAACTAAAGTTTATGTAGATTATATAAATAAAATAATGTAATTTAAATAAAATGTTTAGTAAAATAATTAAAATATAGAAATTTTATAAAAGTTTTAACATGGTTGAGAAACGTTAGTGAAAACTAATTACGAATGACATGTGCGCCAGATATATAATATTGCTGTGTATGCGTTGTGAATACAACTATTGCGGTTGAATATGTGTGATACGAGTTTCCACATCAGACCTACGGATACATAGTTAAATATAAATACATATATGTACATGCAAGATACATATCGATGTATAGATCAAGTATTAGGTATCACATAATACATCCAACGACGCGATGACGGTTGTCGGATGACGCTGGGTCACAAACTGCGTGTTGATGGGTTGAAATGTATCCAACGTAGGATGATATTCATATCGTTGTGGTACACGCAGATCTGACAACTCAAAGTTTCAAACCATCAACAAAGACCCTACCACCAATATCAAAATTTCTGCCAACAAATTAATAGCGCAAATCAATAAATGTTCATCATCTGTCAAATTCGCCCCCATCGTCGGCGAATACAGTCCCGGCTACATCTACGGGAATATTAAGACGCACAAAGTGAACAATCCACTCCGACCCATCATTTCGCAATGCCCTACACCTACATATTTATTGGCGAAGGCTGTTAACAAACTTCTGGAGCCATATGTACCCCGCACCTACTCAGTCAAATCAAGCTTTGAATTTATTGATATCATTAATGATAACAAACGGTGCGTTGGGCATATGGCTTCGTTGGATGTTGAAAGTTTATTTACCAACGTTCCAATCGACTATACCATACAAATCATCTGTAATTACATCTACAATCACCCAACACTTCCACAACTTGACATTCCTCCCACCCTGCTCATCGAACTTCTGAAACTATGTACTGTTGAAACTCCGTTTGTTGCTCCAGACGGTTCTCTCCATTTGCAAATTGATGGTGTTGCAATGGGATCTCCGTTGGGACCGCTGTTCGCAGAATTCTATATGGCCGATCTCGAATCAAGGATATTTGCTGACCCTACCAACAGACCCCCAATATATGCACGCTACGTCGATGACATTTTCATCATTTGCGAAAAGGTCACCGATGTTTACAACTTACAGAATATATTTCAGAACAACTCCCATCTCAAATTCACCATCGAATTTAGCACCGAAAAACAATTGGCCTTTCTCGATTGCTTAATTGAAGAAAAAGAAGAACAGCTAACTTCGAGGGTTTATGTTAAACCGACTAATTCTGGTCAGGTCTTAAATAATCATTCGGACTGCCCCGACCGCTATAAAAACAACGTCATCTATAACTTCATTCATCGGGCATACAAAATCTCTTCCGATATCAATATTTTCAATACAGAACTGATTCGCATAAAGCAGTTTCTCATCAACAACAACTATTCCAACCAATTAATAGATAATACCATAAAACATTATATCAACAAAACAAATAATCCTATAACTCCAACCTCGACAAAAACAATTATACCTCTATATTATCTCAATCAAATGCATGACAACTACAAAGTTGATGAATCAATGCTCAAACGTATCATCAAAT
>NW_008705311.1:766725-779519 GCF_000326865.2 Helobdella robusta | reverse complement strand
CCCATCATCATCATCATCATCATCCCCATCATCATCATCATCATCCCCATCATCATCATCATCATCATCCCCATCATCATCATCATCATCCCCATCATCATCATCATCATCCCCATCATCATCATCATCATCCCCATCATCATCATCATCATCCCCATCATCATCATCATCATCCCCATCATCATCATCATCATCCCCATCATCATCATCATCATCATCCCCATCATCATCATCATCATCATCCCCATCATCATCATCATCATCCCCATCATCATCATCATCATCCCCATCATCATCATCATCATCCCCATCATCATCATCATCCCCATCATCATCATCATAACAACCTGCAATTTAACGTGTCTGCTAAAAACGGAATTGGTTGGGTTGCGCCTGTATTCGGCGACGAATGACGTCGGCGATATTACCGTGTGGCTCAAATCTGGCATCTGATTGGTTAGTTGGTTGGTTGTCGTATTTTGATTGGTTTGTTGGTTGATTGATGGTTTTTGATTAGTTGGTTGGTTGGTTGGTTGGTTGGTTGTCGTATTTTGATTGGTTTGTTGGTTGATTGATGGCTTTTGATTAGTTGGTTGGTTGGTTGGTTGTCGTATTTTGATTGGTTTGTTGGTTGATTCATGGTTTTTGATTAGTTGGTTGGTTGGTTGGTTGTCGTATTTTGATTGGTTTGTTGGTTGATTCATGGTTTTTGATTAGTTGGTTGGTTGGTTGGTTGGTTGGTTGGTTGTCGTACTTTGATTGGCTTGTTGGTTGATTGGTTGTTTTTGATTGGTTGGTTGACTGGAGGCTTTTAATTGATTGGTTGATTTTAATTGATACACGATTTATTGATTGATCGATTCATTCATTCATTAATTACTAATATGATATTAATTAATTAATTAAATGAAAATAGCATTGACAGGGTTCACTTAATTAAATTTCTTGGCCTTATTATTTCGAGTAATTTATCGTGGCTTGAACATATTCAATAAATTTTGAAAATTTTTTATTTCGAAACGTATTCAATAAATTTCGAAAAAATTACCAAGAATTTAGGTCTAATTTATCGTTTAAGAGCTAGGTTTCCTAATTTTATACTGAGTACCTCATACAACTCCATGGTCATGTCTCATTGTGTTTCTACATACATGGGGTTTCAGCACGAAATCTAGTGTCCATATTTTACATTTATGCCGAAACTTCCTTGCGGATTTCATTGAACGTTTCTAGATCTCATCCTATTGGTCACTTTTATACGCCAGCAAATATCTTAAAAGTTAATCAGTTACATATTCTGTTAACTTCGTTGTTTTCTTTTTATAAACTGTTCAAATTATCGTACTGCCAACCTCTTTGTGATCAAATAAGTCATCTAGTTAATGATCGTTCACTTGTCTTACCAAATAATCCTCCCGACTTTTAGTTTCATAGTTATTTGCACAGACTTTTTCTTTAAATTCTGTTTCAGTTCGTCCATGGAACTCGTTACCAAGAGAAGGGACAAATTGGCCTTCGCTGAGTTCTTTCAAGAAATTTGTCTATAAGTTAATTTTGAACGATCATTTTTTACTATTAAACTATTGCAGTTTCTGCTTTTTGAGTTTTTTTTTATGATTCGTTTTGTTCGATCTGCGTTTCATCAGGTTGATCCCATCAAGTTTCCCTTCCTTCACGTTCTTGCAACATCTTGATAGGGTGGCCCAACAAGTTAAAACTTCGGCTCTCCCTGCTAGTGTATTTTGCTAAATTAAAAATTTATCGAATTTGAATTTGAATTTGTATATATATATATATATATATATATATATATATATATATATATATATATATATATATATATATAACTGGTACTAACACAAAGGAACGCGTGTATTAAGTCGGCCTTGACCTGACCTATATTCTTATCCTTCACCATCACGAAGCACTGCTCGTCGCGCTCTGACCCAATTAACGCGCCGAACCAGGATTTTTTCGTGAACCTGCAAAAAAGTCATCATCATCATCGTCATCATCATCGTCATCATCGTCATCATCATCATCATCGTCATCATCATCATCTTACTCGGCAGATGATCCGGGTGTCATTGAGAGGTCATCAGATGATTGTTCTGCTGTCGAGTGGATTAAAAATTTAAAAGGTGAAATTTTAGAAGTAGGTCGGACATCGTCGTCATCATCACAATCATCATCATCATCATCACAATCATCATCATCATCATCATCACAATCATCATCACAATCATCATCACAATCATCATCATCATCATCATCACAATCATCATCATCACAATCATCATCATCACAATCATCATCATCACAATCATCATCATCATAACAACCGTGCATTTTTTTCCGATGGAATCTCGGCGACCCCAGAAAACTGATCTTCAGTGAGTGCAGTCTGGCTTTCCAAGGATTCGTTGATGATGATGATGACGATGGTGGTGGCGGAGGTGGTGGTGATGATGATGATGTTGTTGTTGGTGTTGATGACGATGGCGTTGTTGTGATGTTGTTGTTGGCTGTTGTTGTTGTTGTCGTCGTCGTATTGTACGAATGATTCGTTGGTTCAGACGATGACGGCTGTTGTTGCTTGTGTTGTTGTGGTTGTTGCTGCGATTTTTGCTGCTGCTGCTGCTGCTGAAGTTTTTGCTGTTGCTGAGACAGTTGCAGCAACTTTTGTCTATACGAGGACGTGGGCGTTGTTTGTTGTTGTTGTTGTTGTTTGGATTGAGAACCGCTACTACTGTGACGATGTTGTTGCTGATGATGGTGATGTTGAAAGTTGAGTTGCCTGCTTTGAAGAGAATGTTGTCGGCGCTGTTGTTGTTGCTGATGTTGCTGTTGTTGTTGTTGATGTTGTTGCTTGTCGTGCTGGTACATCGAATTGTCGGACGCTGATTGGACGGAGGCCGAAGAGGAGGTGCTTAATCTCTTTGGGGAGGCTTTGCCACTGTTTGATTGGTTGAATGTATTGGACGGTTTAAATGGGCAATTGTGATTGGTTGAATAATTTAGATGGTCAGTTGCAATTGGTTTAATGGTTTAAATAGTCAGTTGCGATTGGTTGGTTATTTACGGTCGATTTGTTTTGACGGTTAATTGATTGTGGCATCATCATCATCATAACCATAATCGTCATCATCATCATCATCATAATCGTCATCATCATCGTCATCATCATCAACAACAGCCACAAAACTTACATTCCAGTGACGCTATTGTTGCTTCTGCTACCGCCACTAATAACGTTACTACTACTACTACCACTATTGTTGTTGTTGTTATTATTATTGTTATTGATGTTGTTGTTGATGTTGCTGTTGTTGTGGATGGTGGATGAGGAGTTGGACATCATGGTCATCATCATCATGGCGGAAGCATCGTATGTCGATGACGATGGCGACGATGACGATGACGTTGTCAAACTGGAGAGGCTCGTGTTGGAGGTGCAGTTCTGTAGGCTTCTGTTTCGCCTCCTGATAATGATGATGATGATGATGACGATGATGACGATGATGACGATGATGATGATGATGATGATGATGATGATGATGATGATGATGATGATGGTTATGGTGGCCTACAGACACCCCCATCAACCACTCCTTACAAACCAACCATTGGTGGACAGTCAGCGCCCTCCTGGGGGCAAGCGGAGAGCCCTCCGTCAAATTTCCAAGTGAAAACCTGGCCTGTGATTGGTTGAGTGGGGCCGTATCGATACGTTTCCTGGGTGGGTCACCTGGTATGGTTTTAAAAGTTAAGCGCTATAAAAATTGATAATCTATTATTTGGTTGTGTAATGGATTTTTAAAAATTGGTAGAATGGTAAAATTTCTAATTTTCAACTTTTCATTTATTGGGAAAAATTTTTCTAAAAATAAAATGTTTAAAAATAGAACAATTAAAAATAGAACATCTAAAAATAGAACATGTAAAAATGAAATTTCTGAAAATAGACTTACTATAAATAGATGACTTGGCTTTGACGTCATCGGCATCGTCCTCAGACGGCTGTCTCAACTTCCGGTCCAATAAGAGGAAGTAAACAATCTTTTCAGTGTTGTGTCTGTGATGATGACGATGATGATGATGATGATTTCGTTGTTGTTTCTGATGTCTTTTTTGATTTTGTCATCACCATCATCATCATCACACCATCCTCACCATCATTACCATCATCATCATCACCATCATTACACCATCATCACCACCATCATCACCACCGTCATCGTCACCATCTCAAACTTAGAGTTGAGTAATTCCTGAATTAATTTCTCCTTATCTTTAAAGCATTGCAAGGAATTCATTGTCGAAAGCACATCAACATCAATATCATTCTTACACGGTATGACTGAAGTCTGTTTGAATGTTTGTTTGTTTGTTTGTTTTTTCGTTTGTTTGTATGTATGTTGTGTGTGTGTGTGTGTGTGCGTGTGCGTGCGTGTGCGTGTGTGAGTACGTGAAATAAAAAATTAATTAATTTGCAATACTTGGACAGCCTGCGCCATTGGGATTTCCAAATCTGAAACTCCTTGCTCCCTGATGATGATGATGACGATGATGATGGCGATGATGATGATGATGGCGATGATGATGATGATGATGACGATGAGGATGAGGATGATGATGGAAAACTTTTCGACACTAACATGACCCATGTGTGATCGTGAACTTGTTGCAACTGAAAAAAAAAATTTGAAAAAAGTTCAGTCATCATCGTCGTCGTCATCACATCACGTCATCATTATCACCACCACCACCATCATCATCATCACCACATCATCATCATCATCGCCGTGGTTATCTCTTACCGATAATCTTTTTTTGGGGTCGACCTCTATCATGCCTCTCAACAAATTCTGGCAATCAGCCGGTACGAAATGTGGTATGTGGAAGACCCCCTTCTTAACCTTCTCCAACAATTGTCTCAGGTTGTCATCGTCGAATGGTAGAGCGCCCTCATTATCATAATTATAATAATTAATTATGTTAATTAGGACCAGGGTCGTTAATGATGTTAATGATGTCGCCATTTAAATGACCACGCGTCTAGCTATACGTTTCTTAATTGATTGGAAAAAACCAAGAGTTTGTTCAAAAATGTTTTTTAACATTACTGCTATTATAATAATAATAATTATTATTATTATTATTATAATTATTATTATTATAACAGACCACCAGTAGGGCGTACAAGATAACTCCGCTGCTCCACACGTCGGCCTTGACCCCGTCGTACTTTTCGCCCTTGGTGTGGTGTATGGTATGAATAAATTAATTTCTAATTACGTCCGTCAACTAGTTTTTACAAGCCGATTGAATAAATTATGCTAATTAGCTGGTCAATTATCTATTTCATAGCTAATTCATATTCGTGCAATGTGACAGTTTAATTTCTCGAAATGATAGTCTCATTTTTCCACCTACCCTGATCACCTCCGGGCATGCATAATGAGGAGACCTTGAAAAATAACAAGAAAAATTATATATTATAATTATTATATAATAATAATAATTGTTATTATTATTATATAATTATTATTATTATGATTCTAAATAACAAAATGATATTAGAGGCACGACGAAGAAAATTGCCTCCGACAAAAAATTCAACTCTCAACATAATCCCTCCAGCTAAACTAATCTATTGCAATTGAAGTACGAATATAATTACTAACGTAATTACGGTTATAATAAGTATTAAGAATAATTATTTTCATCGTGGCCGTATTTTAAAAAAGTCCGGACTCCAAAAAACCGGGCCATTAGAGGAATTTTTATTTGAGATCAATTTTATCGCATTTTCAACGACAGTACTTGTTATAAAAGAATTGGTTTTAATAGATAGAGCTGGAAAGAATATGGAATTGGAATGAAAAAAGTTTAAAGCTTTCATTTTTTTTATTGCTCCGGGCTTCCACCCACACTTTAAAATTGTGTGAAATTTTTGCCAACTCACCCACAGCTGGTTTCCAGTAAAGAGCCTTCAACCTGAAGAGAGGCCATGCCGAAATCTGCGATTCTTATGTTCATCTTTTCGTCCAATAATAAGTTTTCAGGTTTCAAATCTCTGTGGCTGTGTGTTTGTGTGTGTATGTACAAGTGTTTGTACGTGTATGTGTGCGTGTATGTACAAGTGAACGAATGAACAAAACAAACAAGAAAACAATCAGAAAACATTTTTAAAATATATGCGCCGCAACTTTATATAGCACTAGAAACAATCGTCAATAAAAATTAATAATATTGGTGTTAATATTACTGATTAGCTAATGTAGCTAATTAACATAATTTATTCGGAGAAAAATAACCAGATAGAATGGCTGTGGCAAAAATCCAGGGCCGAAATGATCTGCCTAAAAAATTTGCGGGCCTCACGCGGTGTCAGACGGCCCTTTTTGACGAGGTAGTCAAATAATTCACCCCCGCTAACGTGCTCCAACACTAAATACCTGTGTGTGTGCGTGCGTGTGTGCGTGTGTTTACTCATACTTGTATATATTTTGAAAGCGTTAGATCTCAAACTGATAGTTTCCTCTGCTTATTTAAATGCTTTCTGGTGTTTTATGGGTTGGCGTCTCAAATTTGATTGGTTGATTGCGGTGCTGGTGATTGCATTTGATTGGCTGGCCTTAGATGAAAGATTCATCTGACTGACTAGCTGCTAATGGCGGTTAAATGTGGTTGGTTGGTTGGTTGACGATGATGGTTAGATGGCTCTCGAATGGCTAGCTCATATTTTTACTTATTACATAACTATTTTTACTTACAGTGATTAATCCAACTTTCAGTAAATTAACTTCAAATTATTTCAAATAAATTACAAATGATATTATTTCTTGCATGCTGTGTGAACCCTTTTTTAACGAAATCGTAGAAATGAAACTGATTGCAAAATAAGACGCAAAAATCTGTGGAAAATAAAATGTTTTTTTTTGTTACATCAGAAAAAAAACTAGAAATAAAAAAGAACAAAAACACAAAACATGGAATGACTGACTGAAAACAGTCTGAAGTATCACAAAAAATAAACTCAAAAACATTAAAAAAAGTAATTAAAAAAGGCCTGTCTCTTTCTCTCTCTCTCTCTCTCACTCACTCACTCTCTCTATGTAAATAAATTAGATCAAAATCAGATCAAAATCAAAACGTCAAACAAAAATACAAAGCTATAGAAAATACTGATATGCGCATGATGTAACAAAATAATGATCCAAACATAAAGACACAAAAACAAATCAATTAAATAAGCAAACTTATTTATTTACTAAGTTATTATTTATTTATTCGTTCATTCAATCAATCGTTCATTCAATCATTCATTCATTTAATCATTCATTCATTCATTCATTCATTCATTCATTCAAATATTACAAACAGATATTTTTTATTCTCATAAATATTGTAGAGTCCTAGGACGTGCGGATGTTCAATCAGTTTCATAATTGCAATCTCCCGCTCGACCTGCAAAAAGAAAGAATAAAAGTGAAATTAAATAGTTAGAGAAGATAATTTTCAATGATAATATTATTATTAATTATATTTATAATTTTTGATACAGTAGTGCCAGACCAAAACATGTAAACTACGATCAAATAACCATAACATAACGATATGGCTAAATCAATATATATGACTTTTCATAATAATTAGCAAATAATACTTGAAATAAATTTAATAATAAAATATAAATATATATAATAATGTAGAAAAAATTGTTGTTTAAAAGTAAACCTTCAGTAAAACAGATTCGGATAATTTTTCTCTGTTTACAATTTTAATGGCAACTTTTTGGCCTGTGATGCAGTGAACTCCTAATTTCACTAATCCTAAAAAATAATTAAAAGGGAATAAGTTTTAAATCAATATAATATAAATAATAATTTTATAAAATTATGATATTATTTTATAAATATTATATCCATAGCATCCTGAAAATCCTCAACTTTTTACATATAGGCCTTTAGGATGATGGATCTTTGGTTTAACCAGAAAATTAGGCAAATATTTTGGTTCATCCCCACAATAAGATTCATTGATTTAATAATTAATTAAATTATTAATTATTTAATTAAAAATTAACTGACAAAAAAACCATTAAGATCAATAAGGAATAAATGAAAAAACGAAATAAAATTTAAAAAATGAATTTTAAATAGTTAAAAAAAGTCTAAATAATAATTAAATTAAAAATTAGTCAAGTACCTGTCTGCCCTTTTCCCAGCGTCTTTTCCAGCCTGTATGGACCTACATACTGTTCATCTCTGTGCGACATTTTCTATCATTTAACTACCTAATTTCTAAATTATCCTAAATAAATATTTAAATAAATAAAAATAAATAAAAAATGACTTATTTAATAAAATATTTCATTTAAATTTTAAAAGAGATAATCGGCAGTGAAATTTCAGCAGCAAATATTAATAATAATAAACCAGTACCCTCACGTGACCAGTAATGTACTCGACTATTCGTCTAATTTAGAATCGATAAAAGAAATCCACCAATGCCAGCCTTTATTTTATATAGTGCTTATGTATGCGCTGAGAGTGTTAATATATACATAATATATAATAGGTTACCTTCATAATTTGCAAACGAGCGTCTTGTTTTGTTTCATTCATAGCTTCGCCTTATAAGTGTTCTAGTTGTTTAAAGGTATTTATATACGAATGTACGTTGTAATTGTGTGTTTGTCTGGAACTTTTTTTGTGAATTTTATAATATTAAACTAATAATATTTATATTTTCAGTCGGATTAATAAATAGTTCTTCAAAAGATGTCGTCATCAACTTCGACAGACGTTCCCATCAGCAAAGCCGAACTTCAAGCTAAAATTACGAAAAGGGTTCTAACGATATCGCTTATCGTCGGATCATGCACCTATCTCTACTACCACTACTGCCCGATTAATCCTCCTAATTTCAGGACAGTTGGGGACAAGTTTGCCTACGTTCTGCAGTGCAACATACCGTCTGCCTGGTTCATTATATCGCTCATGGCTTACATCATTCACATCAGGGTTAACACTCACCAAATTAACCCACTGTCGAACAAAGACCTTCACAAACTTGACGTTCCGGCACGGGTTCTCCAAAACACCATAGAACAAATAATTCTCAGCTTGTTTTTTCAACTAACTAGCGCTACCTATTTCGGAAATAAGCACATGAAGTTGATTCCGGTTTGCGCGTTTTGGTTCCTTCTGGGAAGAATTTTATTCTGGATTGGGTACAACGATCCGAGAGAGAGTCGGACCAGGAGAGGGATCGGCTTCATGTTTACCCTCTCCTCGTATGTTCTTTTGGCGCTTTTCTCTACGTTCATCTATCTGAGAGATACGGTTCATTCGGTATCCATGCTTTTTTAATCGTCATTACGATTGTGATCATGACTGAAAGACGATGATGACAGGAACGATGTAAAACTGTATATTAACGATAATGGTAAAGTTGATGCTATTAACAATTAACTATGATAGTTAAGTTGATTATGAAGACGACGACGATGAGGACTTCTACAACCTAGATACAAAAAAAACTACTTACTGACAGAATGCATATTACCTTTGAACGGATACTGTATAATATAATAGAAAACTAGATCCTAATATGTATACATGCAGAAGTTGTGCTTTTATGTGTGCGTGTGTGTGTGTATGTGCGTGCGTGTGTTTCATACATTATATTATACACAGATATATAAACACTTAATTAATATCATTATGATAATTTCCATTCATGGCTTATACACGGCAAGTTTCATCCATTCGTTCGTTAAGCAAACGTTCAGACATAGATAGCAACATCTGCATAATGCTAAATTAGGCCAAGCAAGAATCATATATATATATATATATATATATATATAGAGAGAGAGAGAGAGAGAGAGAGAGAGGGAGATTTCAATATACTACGTAATATGTAGAGTACACTCTCTATCTCTCTTATTCTACTTAATTCTTAGTATTAACATTCTGATAACAAAAAAAGATATAATATACTGTTTAACTATAGACGAATACATCTTTATTACAATAATAACTTGACTAATATTCACACCAATGTTATATATTATTTATGCGATGACTTTACATATATATATATATATATATATATATATATATATATATATATATATATATATACAGTATATATATATATTATATTATGTGTAAATGTTCTGGACAATTTATCTATTTATTTCTGTTTTTTATCGCTGATCATTGGATATAATATAGTTAGCAGGTTAACTTTGCATCGCATTTTAATATCTGAATAAGGTGAAACTTCAGAGTTATGTCTATAGGCGAGACGGTTGCAGCAACTTTTGTCTATTTTATATCCTATATATGTTCAGAGAGTATATCTCGTAGATGTTAACAACTAATATTCTATTGAAAAAACTTTCTATTTATTAAATAATATCGACAAATTTTTTAGAAATAATAAATTTATTTATGTTTATCTTATTTTGATGAACTATATGTGTTGAAAAAAATCGTTATTTTGCCGGTCGTGATATTATTACCGTAAAATAATAATTAAATAATAATAACTAAATAGTAACAATAATATTTATTTTTGGATAATTTTCCAAATAAAAATATGGCCAGAATCCCAGTAACGGAAGAGCCGGTAGATTTAAAAGCAGTTGGAAACAGGATAATGAAGAGGGTTTTGTTTACGATTTTCATTAGCGGGGTCATAACCTACCTCTACTACCACTACGCCCCGATCAAAACGAGAAATTTCGATTCAGTGGGGGACAAAATAGCCTATGTTATCCAGTGCAATCTGCTGTCCGTCTGCTTCATTATGCGCGTGGTGCACAAAATAGGCGATACCAGACGAAAATCCAATCAAGTTAATCCCCTATCAAGTAAAGATCTACACAAGATCGATGTGGCGGTTAGGGTACTTCAAAATACCTTGGAACAGTTCGTTATCAACATATTCCTGCAGTTGATTAGTGTAACATGGTTCGGGAGCGACGAAATGAAGTTGATCCCGATTTGCGCGTTTTGGTTTTTGTTGGGAAGGATTCTATTCTGGATCGGCTACAACGATCCGTCCGATAGTCGGACGAAACGAGCCTACGGATTCGCACTAACATTTTTTCCGTCAGTTGTTCTCGCCATGTTTTGCATCTTCATGTTTTTTTGGGACATTTATTTGGCGTATTTTTAGAAATACTTTGGGATTCGCTTGGCTTATTGGTTGTAATGTAATATTAATTTGACATTTTGAAAATTTCGTTTGTTGAAACACACCTACAAAGCTTAATTTCAGCATTTGTCAATTTGTTAATAATAACTTCATACATGAACATGATATATATTCACTAATAACTTTTGTAATTATTTTCAAATCTTTTGAAATGCCTGTAAAACTATGATAATAATTAAAAAGAAACAAATTTTATTCTTAATTTATTTATCAAATCTGTAATGAAAATCATATTCTTAATTTATTTATCAAATCTGTAATGAAAATCATATTCGAGAAACATTCGGAGATAAATCATTCCATAAGCTCCAGCCCACTGGAATGTAACTAGCAGACTAGACACATTCGGCCTTTTTCCATTTTCTCATTCTATTTCCATCCATCTATCTATGTATCTATCTAACTATCCATCCATCCATCAATTCATCTATCAAGCTATCTTCTATTTATCCTTGGTATACGTTAACACACAGTCATGTAACTTAAATCACCGTTAAAAATTCAACACGCCAACATTCACTGCACGTACTCTTTCAACTGATTTGTACTGTATAAATTCAAACCGGCTAGCTGCTTAGATTGAAGAAAACATTGAATGAACATCTTTGGGCATGTTGCCATTCATTTCGAACATCCTTATTCATAATAAATCATCCTGCCAACCGTCTGTTTTCAACAAACAAAATAAAGTGAAGATTACCTTAATTTAGCTAATTATCTCAGTAATTTAGCAAATAATTTTGTTATTTCTACATACAAGAATACTGTAAAGTAGTAATAAAAAACCTTTCAAACCTATTTTGATGTTGTAAATTGACGATGATGTAAAATGATCCGTCCGTTTATTTCATATCATCATAAAATGCATCCGCTGATCTCGATAACAGCTAATTCAATTTCAATATGATACTCTGATCTAATTTTTACATTAAACCAATTAAAACCGGTTAATAATTTTCACAAAAAAGCGAGTGCATTCGGAGGCTGAGTTTGGACCTAGCGTTACATTTTGAACTGGCAGGCCCATACCATCCTTCTTCTAACGAGCATGAGAGTCAAAAAGCAGACAGAGATGTGATCAGATGGCGTAACCAACCAATCATCCATCTATCCATCCATCTAACCAACCAACCATCCATCCATCCATCCAACCAACCAATCATCCTCCCAAACAACACCATCATTAAAGAAGATGAAGAAATGAACTTATCAGATTTTTTTACATTTAAAAATTGTTTTACAATCAAAAGTTGTATCGATCGATTGATTGATTGAATGATATATATAGTCATTTCCTATTAATGGACTCTCACAATTACATACATATATGTAGACAAACATAGACATACACAAACATAAAGATAATTATATATATAGATATAATAGATAATATGATAATAATTTAATAAATAACAATAATGTAAACAGGTATATATGTTATATATGTAATACAGATGTATATATATAAATATACATCCGCATATACGTATACATGGTAGTGCACACACACACACAAACAAACACAAACACACACACGATACAAATAATTTATTATA
>NW_008705311.1:749225-761725 GCF_000326865.2 Helobdella robusta | reverse complement strand
TTGGCAGAATGTTAAATTGAGTGGACGTATCTGTAATCTCGTCACTTGAGAAACTAGGTTGAAAGTCAAATGACGAATTGTCAAATTCACTCATCACCTGATGAATGTTATTGAACCGAGGTTTATCAAAAAAATCGGAAGCATTATCGCTTTCATCATCTATTTTTTCTTGTTTAATTTCATGCTTCAAGCCTTCGTTACCATCTTCTTCTTCTTCTTCTTCATTATCGTCATCAAACAATGGCCTACCATTTCTGGGGTCCACAAGAAGATTTAGATCACAGTCTGTCATATTTAAATGATCATCAGCTTCCATGGTTGTGTAGTAAGTCGTTACATTCTGGCGGCCGGCACTGGATGATATGCATGTGTCGTGTTGAGTCGACGAAACTGTGAAATTGTAGAGATCGTTTGAGTTTAAATAGCGAGCATCGTTGCTTAGGCTGTCTCTGTGGCTTCTGCTGACTGCTTCAATTAGTTCTAAGAATGGAAGTTTCTCTTCATTGCTTGTTTCAGTTGTGTAGTCGAAGCAGTCCAGCATTGTGGGATAGGTGACAAGCAACCTGCATCATATTCATCATGATACATATATTATTGACATGAAACATTTTTGTGATGCATAGATTATAAAATGAAATAGCAATGCAATGTAGAGCTACAGGACTATACATATTTTCTTATAATTTTAAACAAATATTGTAAATCTAACTAGTTAAAATTAGCTCCTAACTCTCAATTCTTAATTTCAAAAAATCCCAAAAAACTGAAAATAGCAAAAACCACTTTGAACCAGCCAAGTCTGACCCCAGCGACTCAGGGCAAGAGCCCATCACGCCACTAATTTAGCAATTGAGGATCCGGAAAATAGTCTACTCCCCACGTGAAATACGGCATACAATACTATTTTACTACAACGTGCACTGCCGCGAGCACACGTACACTAACGCTTGTACGGTTTTCGTTTAAACCACGATGGCGGTTTAATCCTTACGAACGATACGGCATTTTCAACTAATTTGAAGCGCGCAAAATTAATTTAATACATCGAAATTAATAAAAATAATTTTTTGAATATTTTTGCTAACTTCTGAGTGTACAAAATCCAGATTTTTATCCTTTTTTGAAAATAAATAAACAAATCCGGACGAACAAAGAACTAGGCAAGTTCAAATAATAAAGCCTGATTGGTCGAAATAATTAATAGCGCACAATTTTTGGGCAGCTTATTAACATAAATTATTCAACCCGTAGATGTTATATGCGTATATGTGTATGTATATATATATATATATATTTATTATGTATATATATACATATATATATTTATTTATTTATACTTATTTATGTATGTGTGTGTGTATTTATATATGTGTACATATATTTATGGATGTATATATAAAAATATTTCCACAGACATTTCCATTTAAATGAAAATTAACTATACACATGCATATAAATCATGGATCTTTATATATATTCCATATATGTTGGCAAAAGACCATAATTTTTACAATATTCTATAAATTCTACCGAATTCCATATATATATTTATATAAATATATTATATATATACATATATATATACATATATATATATATAAATTTTCACAAGAACTTATACGTGTATGTATGAATTACATGGTAATGGTTAAGTGATAGTGATGGTACTACGATGTGGTTCTATTGTGATGACTAACAAATTTTCGCGCTTTGTGTGTAAATGAATGAATGAACGTGAGTGGCTGAATGGATAAATGAGTGAATGTATAGATGAATGAATGAGGGAATGTATAGATGAATGAATGAAAGAATGAATGAATGTATAGATGAATGAATGAATGTTTTCTACCAGCTCGTGGAATATTACGATGAGTATTTCTTCCATTTTATACCATCATCATTATCTTCTTTTTTTCGTGCATTAGGAACATTGGCGACCATCGACCTCCACAAAATCCGATCTTTAACACTTTGTAGTAGTTGAAGTGTGGTGATATTCAACAAGTGTACCATTGGATATAAGCTATAACCATATACTTATAACAGCCATAACTTATACACATCAATGACTATTACAAGAAATATATATTTGAATTTAATTAATTATTTAGTTGATATTTCATACACATGTGGGTAAACCCCATGTGTGTGTGTGTGTGTGTGTGTGTGATGTGTGTGTAAAATTGTATAAAAATCCTGTTATTAATATATACTTATAATACTTATAGCAATTTGATTATCTATTTTAAAACTGTCCCTATTTAGTGTAAACTATTTGATGATAAATTGAGTTTGTATACTATAAAAAATGAATGTTTAACGTAATAAGGTTGAGCTACTATCACATGCACTTTAACTCATTGAGATAAAATTGAGATAACTTTTATCTCTAGGCTTTAAACTTGCCTAAAGTATTAATTCCATTAATAGTTGTGATAAATTTGTCGCTCATATTTTATCTTAAAGTTCAAATTTTATAAAACTTGTAAGTTTAGCATTGTCTAATTTGTAAATTGCGTACATTTTAAAATAATATCTTTTATTTAATATTCTTATTAAATTATTAATATAATTTGAAGATTTATCCAAAGTATATGGTTTAAAAAATTTAAACTATACATTCATATATTAACTTAAAGGGTTAAAACTTATTTCATATATTAACTTAAAGGGTTATGATCGTAGAATTTGTAAAATTTGAATATTTTAAAACTTCAGGTAATCCAATGGTTAGTACCATGTAGGGATTGAAATGAAGCACTTGGCCAGAAGTCCACCATGGAATTAATTTGCGTCGTATAGTTTAAATTAACTTTTAAATGAAATTTTATCAAACGGCTAAAAGTAAAAGAAGGTTTTTACGGACCACCGATCCACAAAGCACCAAAAGTTTACAGATCTCCTGATAAAGTGCCTCCATTCTGTCCGAAATGAATTCCAGTTAGAGTATTTTTTATTCACACTTGTAACATTTTTTCCATTTGGTTAGTTTTTCTATTTAACTAAAAACTGAAAAATGTGAGAGAAAGCTAGTCTGGTCTAATGATGATCTTGTGTGTGTGTGTGTGTAGTGTATGTACTCCTTTTTCTGTGCAGTGATGGGTAGGTAGTATGGGAAGTATGTTCTTTAAACAAAAATATAAAGTCAACTCCATATCACAGTTCAAAAAGTTAATAGTTGTGCTGTTATAGAATGTATGTTATCTGTTTTTTGAAGATGTAGATTTTTGCATATAGACCACTCAGAGTGTATTATTGTTGTAGACTCTTTCTGTGTTATTTAATTCTGTATTGTATTTTTTTTAATTTTGCTGATGATCAAATTTTTAAAAATTAAATAAATGTTAAAATGTGTTTATCTTAGTTTAGTTTAGTAATAAAAACTTTAGTCATTTAGGGATTTATTAAAAATTTCAAATTTTTCTATATTAAACTATTGAACAGATAGGACAGAAATCCATCCCCATTGTTTGAATTGCCACCTCATTGGATGCAGCTACCAGGAATGTCCTGTCATATCCTGTCCCCAAAGGTGTGGCCACAAATTTCACAAATGCAAGTATGATGATCATCAGTTCTTGTGCTCCCAAATGAACGTACCCTGCCTAAATGCTCATTGTGGTTGTCCATTTTTTGTTATCAGAAGACAAATGAGTGCTCATTTGAAGAAATGTCCTGCTTTTGTACTGTTTTGCAACCAGCAGTGGGGTGGGTGTATCAAATTTTTGCACGATACCCCGTCTGAAGAGCCCTCTTCTCATCATTGCATCAAAGCCCAGTCGGTCCAAGTCAATTTTTACAATATTTTTCACAATTCGTTTTTTTTTTCAATCATTCAATTCATTTTTAACTTAATTAAAGAAATTTAAAAGTTCTATTTTTACATAATTACCTCACTTTTACAATTTCATTAGGGACTCTCAGCTTGACGTAGCATTGGCACTGAAGGATAAGAAAGAACTTTATAGGTTCATGAAGAGTTTATCAAAAAAAACTATTCAGGATCTTCGATATCAACTGACGTCTCCTCAAGGGTCACAAGTTCAAACAATTTTTGTCCCAGGGCTCAAAGAAAGATGTATCCCATCACCATTGGTTATATTAAACCTTGATAGAATGTCTTTTCAATGCGACAATATAAAGTTATGTACAGAAGAATCGATCTCTGAAACGTTTGAGCAGCTAGAGAAACATCGGCTGGATCTTGAGGAGAGGTGCATTTGTAAGAAATTGTTCAACATGTGTTTTCGTTCATCTGTTCGCAATTACAACACAGATGACGCCGGTACAAACAATGATAGTGAAAAGGGAAATAGTGGAAAGGTAAAGAGCTCTGACGTTGATGACGTCAATGAAGATTGTGAGGAAGTGTGGGGGTCCAATGGTTATAACGACGATCCAACAAAATCAAGCCCCCATACATTAAATATCTCACCCTTTTTAAACCATACCCTCTGCCTCAACATGTGGCTTAATGATTATTCAAAAAAGATCAAACAATCAGAGTTCATGTACACATTCCTGTGTGGAGAGCTCTTACGAAGAAATGAATTCAGCCAACACTACAAAAACTTTCATCAAGATATTCAGTGTGGGTCGGACAGTTGGCTCGATGTCAGGTGCCCGCTGGCCTGCTACGGCTGCACCTATTCAGTTCGTAAGTTTAGACCAAGGTTTAACGCACATCTCTTATTCGATAGGGAGAGTAGTAACTTTTGCGTTCGACCTGATTCTGTTTTCGGGGATGTCTCAATTAGGAATTCGGCATCTTTAGAGTCGTCATCCGCTGACGTACTGCTTGAAAATATCTTGGAAAATTCAGAAGTTTCAAATTTTGATAATAGTGATAAGCACATTCCTGTAAAAGCTAAACTCCGTGACCAACTTAACGCACGTATACCTATCCTAATCACTGATCTACCGGTCATCGTGTTAGATAGGATATTCTCCTACCTCGATTCAATAAGCTTGAAGAAGCTGTCATTAACATCTAAACAATTCAGAATGGTAATAATGATAATGATAATATTTATAGTTACTAGCTTATTATTATTATTTGACGCTAATTTATCACTTCATTCCATACCTACATGTGTGTTATTTGTGTGTTAACCCATTGCCAATGAGAAATCTAGTTTATGTGTGTATTACATATGATGGGTTAAGTAAATACCAATTGTTCTGAATAATTCCAAATTGTTCTCACTAATTCCTAGTCGTTCTGCCTAATCCATAATTTACTGCTTATTTAGATATGCGAGGAGTACTTGAAAGAGAGGGGAATGGTGGTTGAAGTTTGGGAGAAGATTAAATGTGGCGATCTCTGCAAATGGCGAGCCACAGGATATGTTTGTCTATCTATAATTAATTTTTTCCTTATTTAATTTTTTTTATTAGCTCACCTGTTTTAGGTTCACTCGTTCTTTTTTCTAATTTAAAATTTTTTTTTCATTATAAAACAAATTTTAACTAAAAAAAATCTACACTAACTAGACACACACACGCCCTGAACCACATACACACACACACACACACACATATATATATATACACACACACATATATATATACACACACACATATATATATACACACACACATATATATATATACACACACACACACGTACACTCGAGACAGAGATGGTTATACAGTAACTCATTCGAGAGCATCGACGGATGGATTAGCACTGATGCCGGCACCACCGGCCAGATATCAAATCATTTGAAATCGTGCCCGTACAACAAACGCTGTTGCCATCCCTCGCAATTTAGATACTTCTAGGTCAGACGTTTAAACGTCTCCACACCAACGAAATGATAGTACGAACGAATATTCAAATCAATATCTATGGATCCTCTAGTTCATTGTGCAATTAGGTAATATAAATACTAGATATATTATATATCCCACATTATACAGTTTTTCACAGTTTCTCACTGATCATGAGTATTAATTATTTATTACGGCTAATTAACTAATTTTCATCATTTAAATATCATTATATATATATATTTATATACATATTTATATACTGCATTCTCAGGGTGATTTCTTCAAAAATTTGGTTGAATAGAAGAGTGAATGAATGAGCGAATGATCCTAACTCTATCCCTCTATCTATCTCTCTATCTATATGTATCAATGTTTATATATTTATATATATATATATATATATATATATATATATATTATACTTGTTATAGCCATTCGATATTGTTAATGTTTTTTTAAATGATTTTGGTAGATTATAGAGAAAAAGGAAATTGTCTATTTTTCTATAAATAAAAACATCAAAATAAATAAATATATATATATATATATATACAAATCAACAAAATCAATAAACATTTCAACAAATGCAAATAAGTATCCATGTGTAAATATATGTGTGTAGAATTTGAGGAAAACTTAAGAAAATATATGTAGCTTATGTAGTATATGAGCAAAATGTATACAGGTGGGTATAGGCCCTAGGGTAGGTATAGGACCTAGCGTGTATCAAATGAAGGCTTGCCTAGACACGCAGACGGATACGAAGGGGTCGATAGTGTAGTAGCCTCCGAAGTAGAAGGCCACTCCGAAAAACACCGAAATTGGTAGGGCCGGTAGAGCCTGCTCGTACAGTACCAGCAAGAGAATCGTTAGACTGAGGCCCTGGCGAGATTCAAGAACTCATCAAATGAACGAACGGATATAAATGAGAGAAAGAGCGAATGATTGAATGAATGAAATAATGAACAAACAAACGAATTAAAATAAAACAAACTAACAATAAGGACGCTGATGAAGCAGGCTGTGGTAGTGTTCCATTCCTCTAATTGTGAGACCTTCCCAACCAACAGGCTGTAGAATATGAAGTCCCCCAGACCTAACTTTATGCCGGCTTATTGTTATTTTTTTTGTTATTGTTGTTGTCTTTTATAGATTTGTAATTATTACTTTTACTCAATTATTCATCCGTCCTGACTCGATCAATCAATCTGACCGCATCTAACTAACTAATCAACCAACCAATCGAAAAAGCAATCAATCAACTAGCCAACCAACCTAACTCATCGTCAATCATTATTCTCTTTGCTTTCTGATTCGCTAAAAAAGTATTAAATAAAACGAATGAGTGGGTGAGTGAATGAATGAATGAACAAGAGATACAATCAATTTGTCTAAAGGCCAATTTGCCGAATGGTTGACCAACTAATCGGCTAACGCAGAATACCACACACACGGCCCAAATTTCATTTTTAGAATGAACAAGCTATTGGAGGAAAAAAACAGTAGTGATAAACAAATGACTAAATAGTGTACAAACAGACATGCACACATATACGCATACACAGGCGCGCGTGTTACGTACATAAGCCTAGATTATTATCAGCGGACTTCTTCATGGACGGTTTCTTCTCCTCATTATCTTCGTCTAAATTGGAATTTTGGGTTTTGTTGCCGACAGCTGGATTGGCGTTCATGGATTCATTCCAAGAAGTGGGATCGGAAATTCCTAATTCAGTCACGGAGATGACGTTGGGCCTTCTGGATTGAACTGCAGAAACTACATCGCGATCACTTACTTCATTGCCAAAACTTGGACTATCAGTACTCCATGATATGCTCTTCGCATTGACATTAGCATTCCGTATCTCGTTCAAATGTGGATCAGGAATATTTCTGCCGTCGAGACTAACGCCTCTCAATTCAACACCGTTATAAATGGTACTGGAAATTTTTGGTTCGTCCTTACGATCCGGTTTAGAATGTATGAATCTATTCATGTAGGCGAGGTTAGTACCTCGCAGTTCACGCTTAACGTTCCATAATTTGTTTTCAAAGTTAGAATCGGGAGTCTTTGATTTCGTCCCTTTAGAGTGAGCGCTTACCATCCCGAAACTGTCGTCGTCATAATTATTACCATTATAAACGTGATCTCCAGAAGCAGCAGTAGCAGTAGATACGTGATAAACCTCAGTATGGATGTCATCTTGTGATGTGGATGATGTCGCTACTACAGCTGCTGCTGCCAATGACGTCATCGCTGGTGTTGTTGCTTTTGATGTTGTATCGTCGTTATCACGATTGGTATTAGTTATTGTGAATGGGGTAGCTGCTGTGGATGATGTTGTTGCTGTTGAATGAGATGAATTCGTTGACGCTTTAGCTACAGTTGTCGTCATTGTTGTTGTTGCGGTTGTGGCTGTTGTAGTAGCGTCATCAGCAGCGCCTACACCACCAACATCATCATTGTTATTATCAATATTATTATTATTATTAATGTTAATATTATTATTATTGCTATTATTCATCTTCATCATCTTCCTCATCCTCATCGCGAAACTCATTCTTCCCGCCATTTTCTTCTTTTTACTGTTAAGAGCATCTTTCATTCTCCATGCCATCGTAGCTGGGTGGGTGCATTTTTATTTTTGTGATTTTTTTTTTAAAGCAAACACTCTGATGATTAGTGGACCAAGTAACTGTTTACATTAATTAGATTCATGAATATGCGTTTACGTAATTTATTAAAACGCGTGCATACATTAGCATGAATTAACATAAATTTATTTAAAGGGACACAGAAGGGCGTACTTGAGTAGACGAGGGCCGGAAATAAGTTCTCCCGTCGTTCGCTGGAAATGTTGACCAACCCCTTCAGCGGTCCCTTCGGCGTCAAAACGGCTATCAGGTCTGTGTGTGTGTGTATGTGTGAGTCTGTGTTTGTGTGTGTGTGTTTGTTTGGTTATGTGTAATGCTTTCATCTTTCTATCGACTACATGTATTGAGGTATGCAATTTAATCCTGCCTTTATAGTTGGTACCTTATATATATATATGTATATGATGCACATACTTTCGTTACACAAAGACAACCACACAAAAACGAAACAAAAAATATAGAAAACCCTCATACACACACACACACACCAACAGAAACACACACACACGCACCAATACTAACCCCAGACTGATATAACTATGAGAAGGGCCCAGGCTGTCCAACCAGGCAGATGTTTGATGAATGTCAGGGCCATGAGGGCCGAGACAACGATCAGATAGAATTGTTGCACTATCAGTGGGGATTTCCAGTGTATGGCTAGTATTCCCATTAGGCCAAAATTCCATAAGTTAAACCCTGTAGATATGAAATCTGTGGCCGTGTTCAGGTAGCGGCAGAATTCACTGGGGTGGCGAGTGGCATGCGTGTGTTTGTTTTTGTATTCTGTGTTGTAGATAGTGTCTGTGTTGTATAGTCTGCGGTGTGGCTGTGTATCTGTTTGTGTGTATGTGTGTGTATGTGTAGTGTGTTAATTCATCCATCCATCCATCCATCCATCCATCCATCCATCCATCCATCCATCCATCCATTCATTCGTTCGTTCGTGATTACTTGCATTAATTTGCGTATAATAGTATTGATCGTTCAGTCGCTACTAATTTTAGGATCATAATTTTTTTTAGTGCATCTCCCTTTTATTGATAATTCATTCATTCATTCATTCATTCATTCATCCATTTAATCAATCATTCATTCATTTCCTCATTCATTCATTCGTTTCTTTAAATACAGACAGATCGCTCATTGGTTCGTCCATCCAATCAATCCATCAATCAAACCATTGTTCATTTGAGCGCAAATTTTTTTTGTACACATACACAAAAATACTCACACCGACACACACTCACGCACACACTCCCACAAACAAACACACGCACGCACACAAACAAACAAACAAACACACCTATAATAGATGTACGAGAATATGAATAGAAGCAGGAGGGTAGCGAGAAACATCCAGACTGAGAGAATCTACCAGGTGTGTGTGTGTGTGTGTACATTTTTTTTTGTAGATAGTGCGTGCTGTAATGTGTACTTAGAATAATTAATGTATGTATGTACGTAGTATGAAATATGAGTGTACATTACAAGAATGTATCAATACTCAGTGTGCATATGATTGTATATATATATATACATCTGGAGTGTATGTATGTATGTGTTTAGTGTGTGAAGTGAAACACACACACACACACATTAACACACACATACACGTACACACGCACACACCTTATAACATCTGTACTTGAACAACAAAAAGAGCAATATTGTCATGATGATGACCACCCCCACTATGATGAGGGAGTTGGCCAGGGACTTCCACAGGGTGTCCTTCACCTCATCCTTCTCCTCGGGCACAAAAGGTGTAAAAGGCCTTGGAGAGAAAGAAGGAATCAATAAAAGAATGAAGCCGGAAGTTAAAAGTTGAAGGTCATTCTTTCAGTTGCACTTGCTTCAGTGGCGTAAAGACATATACATACAGTACAAAATGAGTGAATGAATGAATGGATGAATGAATGAATGAATGAATGAATGAATGAATGAATGAATGAATGAATGAATGAATGAATGAATGAATGAATGAATGAATGAATGAGTAGATGAATGAATGGATGATGAATTAATTGATAAATTTTTGAATGAACCAAATAATAAATAAGTGAATGAACGAATCAACAATAATCACGCCAACACACCATTCCACAATAATATAAACAATTATAGTTATAATTAACAACAACAACAAATAATAATAATAAAATAATTATAATAATAATAACAAAGGCAAGCCTTCCTCCTTATAGAAATCAAGAGCCTGGACTGAAGCAATTACAAACGAGATACAAATGGATACGGGTATGAACAGCATTATTATGCTCTCGGCCCCGTATTGCAAGTCTTCCTCTATCAGAACCATGGGACTTTTTGAAAGATGATCACTGTTTGCAATTGCCTGAGAAGGGTTGTGGTTGGGGTGGTGATTTTAGTTTGGGGTTTAGTTTTATTAGAAACTATTAATAAAGACTGAAGATATGATGGATTTTTTATAAATAATTCAATTTTTCAATTAAAAACTATCAATAAAGACTAAAGTTTTGATGGATATTTTAACAAATAATTCAATTTTTTACGAATCTGAATTGACTTTTTTTCTTTGTTCTTATCAAGTAAAATTTAGAACAAAGAATAGAACAATAGATAGGTTAGATTCTAAATGGGGTAGTTTTTCAAGGAAAAGTATTGTTGCTTAATTGAGTTGGTTTTTCGTGAGGTTAAGTAGGTGTAATAATAAGAAAACAGAGAGATGAAATACTAACTCTATTTCTACTATCTATATTGGATATTCTGTATATATATATATATATATATATATATATGTATATATATATATATATATATATTATTTTATTTAATGGTGCATTCATTCTCTCAATTAACTATTTATTTAGTTTTTAGCAACTTAATTATTTATTTAGTTAAATAAATATTTAATTATTTAAGTCTAACATTTTCGGGATTATTGTTCGAGTTGTCGGCGTCTCCATCGTGACCGCCAGATGGCGAAACCTCTTCAGGACGGTTTTCGACATTTTTTCTCGAATTTCTTGAAGAAAAGCTTAAAACTCTTAAAGGGATCATTCCGATTTTACTTGAAAATTTTAAAAGTTAATAAAAGTTAAAAGTTAAATACTGCAAATAAGATTATCAATGAAACCAATCGAAATAACATCGCCCAAACTCGATTTTTGAATGAAAAACCGTTACGAATTTGATATGATGAAAAGTGAATTCTGTGTCGAGAATAAAAAAAATTGGTAAAAAACTTTTTTGTTGTTATTATTATTATAACTTTAATTAGTAGTAATAGCAGTAGTAGTCGTAGTAGTAGTAGCAGTAACAGTGCTAGAAGTTCTTACTTTCATCTACGTAGAATTAAAAAACTTTTGCCATTTCTTGACGATCCTACACTTCTCCTTGTTACTTCTTTAGTCTTATCTAGGATCGATTTGTAACTCGCTCTACTGTGGTATTCCTGATTCTACACTCCATCCTTTAAGTAAGGCTTCTAACTATGCAACTCGTCTAGTTGCTCGTGCCCCTTTCTTTTCTCATATATCTCCATATCTTGTTCTCTTGCACTAGCTACCTATAAAATATGGAATAATTTTTAAAATTTGCACCTTTATGTATAAGTCTCAATCTAAATTATTTCCTAAGCACTTATCAGATATATTAATTGAACCTAAACGCCTCGGCTTTCGATCGTCTTCTTGTTCTCACTTCTTCTTAACTCGTGTTAAACACTCTTTTGCCAAATCTGCTTTTGCTTTTTCTGGCCCTTTTCTCTGGAACTCTCTACCTACTTCTCTGACTACTTCTCCATCACTTGCGAAGTTCAGAGCGGATCTCAAGACCCACCCACCAATATCAAAATTCATTGAGGAGCGCTGTTGAACATTGCGGAAATAGCGCTTAGAAACTAATTGATTGATTAAACAAACGCTACTAGTAACTTATAATTATCTGAAAAATAATATTATCGTTATAATTAAATACACCATCGTCGATATTTTGCTATAATTTACTCTAATAATCTACTATCACCACCACTACATTTTAGCTACTACTACTACTACTACTACTACTACTACTACTACTACTACTACTAC
>NW_008705311.1:724225-746725 GCF_000326865.2 Helobdella robusta | reverse complement strand
TCCGATCAAATCCAATGTATTCAGTGCATAGATTCACGCCTATTCAAATGCGCTGTTACTGTGTTGTGTGTGTGTGCGTGTGTGCATGCGTGTGCATTTGTGTGTGATTTGAATGAAATAAAATCATCACTTGAGATCTCTGGTTAGATTAAATTCTTTCCCTCCGAAGGTTACATCAGCGTGAAAGATTTCCAGTTCATCTTGGAGCAGTACAATTCACTGACTCAATGGGAATGCAGCCAGCTGGTCAGTAAGTTGGACATCAATCGCGACGGCAAGATTCACTACCAAGGTTTTGAAGTCGTCGGTGAGGTGTGGTTTCGACAACCTTTGTGGCACGGAAGTTTAAATATTAGTGTAGAATGACGTGCGGGAAGTTCTGCGTTCGACAGAGCTGTCTGTATAGTAGAGGACAAAAAATGTCGGGAAATTATCGATACATATGCCACTCATGTGTTTTCATGCATTGCGCATGTGTGTGTGTGTGTTGTGTGTGTTTGGTGTGTGATTAGAGAATAACGAAATTGACATGTATTGGTGATTGTGGATAGAGTTTACATTATTTTTCAATTAATTTCATTAGCTAGTTGAAACATCATTAACAGCATCTTAAAAATAGAATTTTTTTCCCCAGAAATCGCCGACTTCTTCCAATACGTTAAAAGATGATGTGGGCTGCTTTCAAAGCGAGCAGTAAAGAAATAATTTGTTTCAATTTTGATCTTCAACTATTTCAATCCAAGAAAGCGGCACCATGGGCCTATTTTCATATTTTTATTCAACTGATTGACTGGTTTCATCTGCAACCATGTTACGTCTCTTGCCACTGACATCAAAATATTCATTTGTCATGTAACTTTAATATTGAACCTGTTACTCTGATTGCTCTTGTACACTGTTTAATGGCATTCTCTCCATTCAAAAAAACTTGAGACCACACCTCGCTTATGAAATATTTGTAAAATATAAATATATAAGTATAAAAACAAACAAATATATATGTATACATAGTGTAACTGTAGAAACATCTGTTATTTATTCCATACAAATGGCTGCACAATCCAATGGTCTCGAGCAAATGTACAGAACAAATTGTTATTTGAATTAACTTTTAACCAATTTTAGAGACAACTTAACATATGTATCGGTAGCGTCGGGCACAAAAATCACGTCAAATGTCTCAAAAATTAAAATTTTTTTATAAAAAACTATTTTTGAATTAGACAAAAAGTTGAAACAAATCGTTATTCTTGGCCGTCAAACTGAATGAAATGATCGTGTGCTGACGGATTGAGATGACGTGTTGCCAACTGGTTAGCTGCTATGCCTCCACTGCCTATCTTACAACTAGTAAATTGGGACAACTTGAAACGCAGCCTCGTCAGATATCACCTCGCTCTCGAGATGATCTTCTTATTTTTAGTAAACTTTTTCCTGGAAATATTTTATGTGTTAGTTTTACTTTTACAACAATGTTTGTTTTATAAAAGACAAGTTATAAAAAAAAGAATTAATCATTAATTAAATTAATATTAAATAATAGTTGAATTCCATGGTTTTGATCCTTGGTTGAGATGATGCTGATCTGATTGATCTGCTAATAAATAACTAATCTAACCATTGATTTTGTCATATTTTGTTGATTAAATAGACATATAATAAGCAAGGCCAAGATTATCAGATAGGGTGTGAAGTCTGACAGACCAGAAAAAATTATCAAACCATTAAATTAACAGTTAATTTAATTGCGCTCTTTTAAATTTAATAAAAGTTAATTATTAACTTGATTTAAATTTAAAAACATCTTATGTTTAGATTATTTAATTTTTATATATGAAAAAACAAATCAAAATTTATTAATTCCTCTCCTCCCTAATCAACCTACAGGCAAAACACAGAAAATGTAACAGCAACAACAATACAGCCGGCCTACAGTCAGCCAGTTAGATTTTTTGATGAAAACAGTAACGTAATCGATTTGAACCAGGGTAGCGAGGAACTGCTGAATAACCTGATAACGACGAATGAGATGATTTTCGTCATGTATTATGCCCCTTGGTCTAGAAGGTGTAAGAAGGTCAAGGTTGAATTTGAAAAGGCAGCAAAATTTTTTTTACACGAGGTTTGTCTATGTCTGTTTTTGTGCCTCTTACTATATTTTTATTCTGGTTTTTGTCTGTTTGCCTGTTTTTAATTATTTTTTAGTATTTCAGTTTTAATGAATTCTCCATGACTTACTTGCTTAATTGTATATAAACAGGTTCAGTTTGTGTCAGTAAATTGTTGGCACGAATCAGGGACGTGCAGAAGAAACCATCCTCAAATTTCCTACCCCACACTCGTCTTTTATAGAGAGGGATTTGATGGATATAGTTACATCGGTTGGCTGGCTAGTTGATTGATTGATGAATGAATGGTTTAAACTGATTACATTACGATTAGTTGATTATTTTTGGTTATCTGAGTGTTGATTGGTTGGCTGTTGGCTGACTAGATATTGATTGGAAAATTTTTTCGTGTCTCTGGTTGCTGACTGGTTAATTTTGTCATTGCAACCACACACCAGGGTCCCAGACGTCAGAAGATATGATTGATTTCATGGAGAGAATGATGTTTCCAATTAGTTTTGTGATTGATCAAGAACAGCTGAACAACGCATTGTACCACTATGAGGTTGTTTGTTTGCTTGTGTTTGTTGTTGGTTTGTATGCCGACGTCAGTTTATCATGTGTTATTTTTGTATGCAGTTACCAACAGCAAATTCAACATAATGACAAAAAAATAAAAGTAAACCATAACTCCTTCTACAACAGATGACAGCCATATTATTCATAGATGTGGCCACCGCCCATCAGCCAGTAGGATTGCTTCCTTACTTTAAAGCCAGTCTACTTCTCGTCCAATTGGATTCTAACCAGGGCCTCGGTATTTTAGCAACAGCCAATCAGAGTTTAGCTGCTGTGATGACGAATTCGCCAGCAGTGTCAACAGCTTTGCCTTTTATTGCATTTGTTAGGCTGTTCAATGAAACATTGGTTAGTTGGTTGGTCGGTCGGTCGGTTTTGATTGGAAGGTTTATTTAGTATTTGTTGTAATTATTGTGTATAATATAATTATTATTTTACGTATAATTAAATATTATTTGAATTTTTTTTAAAAATTTAAAATTTTAAAATTCCAGACAATGCCACTGAGTGGTGATACAACACAGCATGATATCTACAACTGGATAGATAAGAACAAACAACAGGTCTGTCTATGTGTGTGTATGTGTGTATATTTTATATATATATATATATATGTGTGTGTGTGTGTGTGTATGTATGTATGTGTGTTAGTTCGTTTTTTACGTTATGTTTGTTGTTTTATGGTTGTGTATGTATTTGTTTGTATGTATGTATGTATGTATGCATGTGTGTGTTTGTTTTAGTGTATGCTTGCATATATGTGCATGTATGTTTGTATGTGTGCAGGTTTGTATGTGTATATATTTGCATTGCGGTATTATTAATACATACGCATATTGGATACACATTCTTAAACGTTCACACCAAAATTTAGCCTTTGATGAAACAGTTGAGTTTGCTGGGTGTGAAGAGTAGGAGACTGGCAGAAGAACTGAAAGGAGGTCCTGCCTTAGTGATGTTCCTCCCTCTTCTTCCTCTTCATCACCATCATCACCGACGTCATTATCAGTACCACCATTGGCGACATCAGCAGCAGCAGCTGCAGCAACGACGTTTCCGTCATCATCTGCATCTTTTTCCTCCTTGTTCTCATTATTTAACTGTATGTTTTTTATGATGATGTGCCAGTATGTTGGTGAGTATGTCTGCATATTTGTGTGTTTGTGCGTGTGTGTTTGTGTGTATGTATTTGCGTGCGTGCGTGTGTATGTGTGACGTCATTGTTATCATTGTCCTCATCTTCATTGCAATCATCTGACAGTTGAAGAATGTTTCACTGATGTATCACTACAACAAATTCGACAACAACATTAATGACAACAATGGCAAGAGCAGTCCACACATACTGCTACCAACTCGACAATCCTACTTGAGGCATCTCAACAACACTGCCTACAAACGTCACGAAAAATTTCTAGAGGTCTGTCGAACGACAGCTGACGCCACGGCACATCACGTGGTGCTAGAGCAACAACAACAACAGCAGCAACAGTTTCAACAACAACATCATCATCAACAGCAACATCAACAGTTTCAACAACATCATCAACAACAGCAACATCAACCGTTTCAACAACAACAGCAACATCAACAGTTTCAACAACAACATCAACAGTTTCAACAACAACAAGACCAAAGAAAAGCGAACTCGAAGAAACGCTCATTCCATTATTGCTGCATTTACTCAACCATTCTAAACAAAGATCTCTGCGTGGAAAATCACCACCAACAACAACAGCAACAACAACAACAGCAACAACAACAGCACATATGCACCACTGTCCACCATATAAACACACAGTATTATTTCTACAGCAGCCGTCATCTTCATCTTCGCAGTAGTCCTCCAACAGCATCACCAACAACGTTATGCTTCGATTATCATACACCCACTCACTCACCATCCCATCTTCGTCACGTCCTCATCCTATGCATTGGACCGAACATGACTCACCATTATTCGCATCATCGTTTGCCATGGAGACTAAAGGAATGGGTCGATGAAGAATTAGGGTCTGGTAATTTTGTTGAGAGGGATTTAAAGGGCGCTCCACAGGGGGCTTCTTCTCAAGGGGGTCCATTGGAAAATTCTCAAGAGGGTTCATGGGGCTATCCGCAGGGTGGCCAATGGAGTGGTGGTAGGGTATTCATGATTGACAGTTCGGTTTGTTATAAGTGGAAGGTAGCCTGTCAGAATGCTGCAGGCGTTTGTGGACAAGGTGATAATCATCAACAACAACAACATCCGCAACAACAGCAACAACAACAACAACATCAACAACACCACAGGCATCAGAATGACCTCGACATAGTTTCTTTAAACAACAGAACGTTCAAATTTATAAGCATAGACACTAGACATCACCAGGAATTATTAAGAAGATTTGAAGAAATATCCTCATCATCATCATCATTTCTTACATCCTCATCTTCATCATCACCATCACTTTATATAGTTGACATAAGAGTATGTAAGACAGATTCATCGCATATGAACTTCTTTCATATTATTTATATCATATTATTTTGTCTTCTGCATGTTGTGTACGTAATTCTAGTAGAATATTATTATACATACGTAAAGTAATTGTATTATTAATTAGTAATGGTAGCAATAGAAGTAGTAGTAGTAGCAGTAGTGGTAGTAGTAGCAGGATGAAGCAGTAGTAGTGGTAGTAGTATTAGTACCAGGATGAAGTAGTAGTAGTAGTAGCAGCACAGAGCTTTCGATAATTATTATAATAATTATTTATTACGACAGCAAAGATATTCATTTAAATATAAAATATAATTCACAGGATGAATTTGTGCATAGGTACACTGGGTCCATCGATGAAGATAGCATAGGTGAGATGCCTCTGTTTAATTCCATCACCCTCATCATTATTATTACTATTATTATTACTATTATTATAACTATTATTATAACTATTATTATTACTATTATTATTACTATTATTATTACTATTATTATAACTATTATTATTACTATTATTATAACTATTATTATTACTATTATTATAACTATTATTACTATTATTATAACTATTATTATTACTATTATTATAACTGTTATTATTACTATTATTATAACTATTATTATTACTATTATTATTATGCCAGGCAGTTTAACTACCAACCCATCGTAATATAATGAATAACTACTCACGTGATCACGTCACCTACATACGTCATCATCGACGCTTGCGTCACCACCATCCATCGCCCCTTCAAAAACAATAACAGTACACCTGATGAGGTTGTTCAGTGAGAAAGCGCTAGAAAATCACGGCAAAAATCACCCACAACTGTCTTCGTCATCGTCGCTCAATAATAATAACATAATTAATAATAATCATAATTACAATAATGATACTGACGATAATATGGGTACTACTACCACTACTACTAGTAGTTGTGGTAGTAGTAGTGGTGGTAGTAGTAGTAATGTTGACATCGCTGAATTGTCGTCTGGTATGTTACGAAAACTTCTCCTAAACAGAACAAAAGTTTGTCATCTATTCTGGATTATAAATACTGATAGCAGTATTCCTATTGCTTTTTAATTGTACTATAACTCTATTGAAAATACCCCTAAAACGCTTGCTTCCTTCAGGACTTGGTGTTGTTGTATTACGCCAGATGGTGCGGGTACTGCGTAACATTCGACCATTTGTTCGTTTCTTTGGCCCGGTTTTTCCAATCATCTTCTGATCACATCCTATTCGCCAAGTAAGAAAAATAATCTCTAATTAATTAGTTGATTCGATTAGTAAGTTAATTAGTCAAGTCAATTAATTAGCTGATTCAATTAGTAAGTCAATTAGTCGAGTCAATTAATTAATTGATTAATTACAATTAATTAATTGATTAATTAATTGATTGAAACGACAGGGTAGATGCTGATGAGAATGACGTCTACATACAGTACAGGCCTTCAAAATTTCCATCCATACTTTATGTGCCAGCCAATACGTAAGTATTAATTATTTTAAATATAATTCGCAATTAATGCGGCTTCTTGACTGTAACACAAAGATATATATCATACACAATGATATACATCATACACAAACATATATATCATACACAAACATATCATGATACATAGGTACATGTATAAAGATACATACACATATGTACTATGTATATGAAATAATACAATGGCATGAAATTATCTATTCTATACTATTCAATTAATTAATCGTTTACCATTGAAAACAGCAAGGAGGAAACGTCGCATTATACCTTCCAGCAGTCACCAAATCTATCCTCCCTGGTTCGATTCCTCTTGAAATCCTCGAACCGGCATCGGATTTTCGATTCCTTCCCAACCATCTGCAATGGAATGTGCATCAGTGTTAACATTATGAAAATTAGAGAAAGACTAAGTCGTATCACCCACCATATGTACAGCTTACGAGCGTTAATAGATGGTTATGTGATTAAATCGCCATTATCAGCATCTTCACCATCGTCGTCTGCACTAACCTCATTAAAAATGGAATTATACAAAAAGACTTTGCAGGAGCAAGACTTGAGGACGATGCTGAAAATACTTATGACGTCATCGTCGTCGTCAGCCTCTAAAACGTCATTGCCTCCGGAATATTTAGAGCGACACAAACTCAACCTAATCATCGACATGAGACTAAAGTATAAATCTAAATTGAAGAATTACCATCACAATAATATAGCGTCTAACGGCTGATCAATCAATCATTTAATCAATCAATCAACCAATCAGTCAATCAATCAATCGGTCAAATATATTTCAATGATCTTCTATCCGAATTAGAAAATATTTTCCTAAACCTCACTCATACATACTCCATGTCAACCAATCAGGCACAAAATATAGTGACACAACGACTTAAAATTTCATCAGACAAATAACGGACACACAAGTGGTGAGGTCGTGAAATACGGTACGACTTTATACCCATTAAGATATGATATATAGATATATGATATATATATGATATAAGATAGGTTGCCGTTTCATTTTAAGTTCATTGTAGTGCCTTCTTCTATGGATGGATATATATATTAATATATATATATATTTGTGTGTGTATTGGTAATAGACCATAATTTTTACAATATTCTATAAATTCTACCGAATGTCGGCGTTAATATGTTTGTAGTTCGTTTTCTCGATTTTTCTCACTAAAGTCTTTTTGTAGAACCTTTAGTTTAATAAACGAACTACAAACGTATTAACGCCAAACATTCGGTAGAATTTATAGAATATTGTAAATATATACATATATATATCTATATAAATATATTATATAATATAATTAATTATATCCAAGCCTTTTCATAGAATTTTGCATTGAAATACGTATGTAACAATTCACAATTTGCTTGTCCGTCTAGTCGTTTAAATGCCGATCGACAGTAATTATTATTTGACCAATAGTTACACATAGCGATTAATTCAAAAGTGAAATAAGATTTGAACTATCAATCGAAACATATTAATATTTTAAAATATTAATATAAATTAGCATATTAACATTATTTTAGAATATAAAATTACGTAATTATGGTCATAATAAATCTTAGACACGTTCGTTTGAATCACTATCATGATAATGTTGTTTAGCTATCACAAACACACACACACACACGTTCAACAACTAGCTAAACAATCCAGTATTTTTTTTTCTAAAAACTTCAAATAATGTTCTGTTGGTTATCATTTATCATCATCATTATTAATAATAATAACATCATTATCATTTGCTATCATCATTCTCGTCGTCATCTTCTTCATTATTATGAAACAGTCTTATCATCAATTAAGAATCCAGTTTATTCACTTGTATTATATCCATGGATATATATAATATATATCCATGTATATATATATATATATATCCACTTGTATTATATAATATCACTGTTGTTAATGTACTTACTGAACGATTTTAACATTGAGAGTACATGAAAACAAGTTTTGTACAGGAATTTGTATTACATATAATGTATTAGCGTGTACATACACATGTGTATGCACATATATAGAGAGAGATATTATATATATTATGTGTATCTGTATGTATGTATGTATGTGTGTGTGTGTGTGTGTTTGTACACAAAGATGCAATGAAATACTGTCAATTTATCCATACGCTTAAGCATCCATTTTTATCATTACAACAAACACACAGCGTATGAATACAAGCCTATCACACTTCTCCGTGTGATAGGCGGGGATTTCTTTACATTCGAACCCGGTCACTAAATCAGCAATGCCTGCCAGGTACCTTAACCATTAACACCATCACGTTTTTTTTAATCATTCTCTTTTATTCATCAGGTCAGTTCTTTTGTGCGTGTGCTCATCATTCATCCACCTGTTCATTCATTTATTCATTCATCTGGTCAATCATAAAGCTATCATTCATTCATTCATTCAGACAGTCTTTCGTTCATTCGTTTATGTTCACAAGGTCTATGCTGTTTAAAGATTCAAAGACAGTATTAGATTGCTGATCATAGTGCTGTTGTTGTTTGTCATAATATTCTTGTTGTTGTTGTTGGTCAATATCATTAATGTTGTTGTTGTTATTGTTAATGGCATCGACATTGTTGTCATTGATGGACTTTTTCAATTTCTTCAAAAAGTTCATCCAGAATTCTTGCGGAACACTCACTGATTTTTCTATGTTGTCGTTTACCTGTTAATTTTTTTTGTCGCTGTTTCACGTCTTTGTTATTGTTTATATCATTGTTATTTATTGCTTCACGTCTTTGTTATTGTTTAATATCATTGTTTTTCATTCATTCAATCATTCATTCATTTGTCTACTATACAACTAATCAGCTTATATGAAGGTTTTATAATAAAATAGAATCTATCATAGCAGCTACATAACGAAAGTTTAGCAAAGAAAATCGTTAAAAAACTAATGTGAAACGCTAAATTCATAAAAAAAACAAACAAACTACTGCAAACAAAAAAACGAACGACTGCAAACAAACATACCAATATGAGCAAACGCTTGTAGACGTTCAAAGACAAAACATAAAAATGTAAAGAAAAGACAAGTGCAAATGGTATACAAATGCAAATCCCTCATACATACATGAAACCTACAAACGTGTACACACACGTACACACACATACACAGACAGATAAACAAATAAACACGCTGACGTACCTCCGTAATTCTTAGGAATGTTCCTCTAGAATTTTTATTAACATTGACCTCAAGGTATTGATCACCGTATGACAGATGAGACTTCTTCACCTTCTTATCTGTCACATACAACACATGTTTTGTAAGTATGTGGTTATGTTAGCGTATGTGTATATAAGCGTGTTTCTAAGTACATACGTGTTACACATTTATGATTGCACATACATCAACAACACATACAATATTCGTATTGATTGCATGGGTAAATTTTTTATATAAAATCGTCAATACATAGTGTACATGCTAATTTACGCATACAACACACACACAAATATTATTCATTGTGATCGTTATATTGAAAGAAAGGATTTTGTCTAATTAACACTGAATTACAGCACAGGAGAAAAACACTCCTAACTGAATTTAGAAAAAACATCCAATTAGAATGAGTTTAGGCGGTTTTTGACTAGACACGTATTTCTTTTAACGGCCAAGCAACGCTACTAATACCGACACTATCACACTAGCATTACTAGCTACTCAGCACAGCATTGCAACGGTTGCTATCATCATCGTCAATTACTATTTCAACGTTACTCACTGAGCTACTGCTGGTTCTCTCTGAATGTCGAGTTAGCTACAATTTAAGAAAATGAACTTTGTTTCTTACATAGTTTTTTTTATTTCATTTCATTTTCAATCTAGAAACAATTTTCATTCTAGGATAGCAGAGGAACCGACAACATTAGCTATCAACATCTCCATTGTTATCACGTTATCACATCACATCCACTCAACACTATGTCTAGCACCATTACAATTAGATCAAATAATTATTATATTATATGTAATTTCGAACCCTCCACATAACTTAGGCCATAATTATCATCATCATCATCAAATTACGAAAAAAATAATTATCATTCCATCTAACTAACCATTTCTGTTGTCGTCATTACTACCGCCTGCACTCTGTTCAGAAGAGCTAACAACATCGCGCTTTCTCTTGCCCTCTCTCTCTTCGTTCTCTTCTCCATCTCTCTTTTCGTCCCGATCGACATTCGATCGGCTATCTTTGTTGTCGTCAGCGCTCCTATCCTCTCCCTCCTCGTCGACATCATTCTTTTTCTTTTCCTTGTCGAGGTCTCCTTTTTTAATTTTGGCATCTGCCTCTCTCAACAACTCGGTGAACGCATCAATCAACTCCGTCATGCCCTGAGCCGGGATAATTAATTTGTGCTTCTCCCTGCCCAGACTTACTGTCATTGTTACCTGTTTTTTTATAGTTTTTTTTGGGGGGTTGCATTTATTTATACTTTTGTCATTTGTTTATTTAGAATGGTATTTGTCTATGAATTCACTTTTTTTAAAGTTTACTATTTTTTTCATTTTAGAAGAAACATTCCAACAAAAATTGTACAGTCTTTATAAATTCAACGTTCCACTCGTGGAATCCTGCCTACGTTAGTCACTTCATCTTACAAATTTTTATTTTCACATTTATATCTTTTGATCACATTTCTTAATGTATTCATTTAATTCATTTGTAAAGATCATTCAAAATTTATTAATTCAGACACATCAATAACTAATACATTCACTTATTTATAAATCATTCATTCATTCATTTTATCCACCTATCCTCACCTTTAAAAATCTACCCCACTTATTTTCTTTCAGATCTAAAAATATCTTTCTATCTTTTGATGTAAAGGAGTCACTTTTCAGAGGGGCCATCTCGTCCCGACGGCCAGCATTGCTCGTTCGTGGTCCTAAAGTTAGTGTATAAGATTTGGATGAATCAGTTGGTTAGGACTTTAGATTAATTAGAGTGTATTAATTGGAATGACTGTTAATACAAGATATTAAATTTCTAAACATTTTGAAAATAGTCATTGATCAAACGATTAATTGACTGATACCGCTCTTTGACTGATAACATTTAGGAAAATTGGTCAATGCCATTTTACCAACCAAGATTAGTGTAAAATTCATTGAACTCTGTAAGCATAAAATGAAAATCAGCGGCTGATTGAAGATCCAATGTTATTTTACTCTTTCTACCTCCAGTCTCAATCTGGTGATATGCAATAAAAATAGGGATTAGTGAAGATGACAACTAATTAGTGATTAGTGTGCATAGGAATCTTGGATATAGTTGACAATAAAAAAAACTTGCTTGAGTTCAGATTAATTAAACCCATATTCACCTCAGTTAATTTAAGAAACATGAATCTATCGGTTTCTTTGACATCTATGTAATATCTTTTTGTTTCTAATTTCAATGTCTTTGATGCTATCAATCTACCATGATAATCTGAAAATATTTTTGAACGAATTAAATCTTAATTTTAATAAGATTTTGAATTTAATTCATTTTAATTTAATAAATTATGCTTTGTCAGTTGTGATTACTTGATTTGATAGTAACTAACAAATTGAAAATCGATGCTAAAATAAAGTTAGACACAAAAAAAATTAGTGACCTGCTTGATACCCGCCATGAAAATTATGATTCCTTGATGAATACATTTTCTACTGTTAGGCAATTTATGTTTGAGGACAGAAGAAAGCCAGCTGAGGAGAGAAAGATTCTGTAAAAAGTATGATTTTTTATTTTTAAAACCAAATAATACAATTTTTTGTTACTGGCAAATAAGTTTAGTTTGTTTTCCAAACAACAAAATCAAAACTGAAACTGACAAAATGCAAAAATCTGCTGGAAGCCAAAAATGCGATCGCAAAATATAATTGCAAATCGGAAAATAATACTTTTGAATTTTAAACTAAAATAATAAAAATAAACAAAATTACACTAATCAGTAGAGAAAAAGAACATACAAACCGCAAAAAACCGACAGATATTTCGCTTGATTAGGAAAAATGGAGTCCAAAAAATTTATCATAGTTTTAACTTCATTTTTTACAACGATAATGTATAATAAAAAATGGAACGCCAAAGTAATTTATAGCAACTTACATTTTTCAAACATTAAAGTTCTTGCATTCTATAAATTTGTTATAAATGTAAGACCAACTATTCAAAAATATTGTTACGGCTTATGATTAATTTGCAATTTTGATTAAAAAACATGAAACCATTATTTGGCTGCCTAGCAACAAAACTAACGTGTTCCCCCACTTTAACATCCAATAACTATCTACAATAAACAAATATCAAAAAATTTTAATTAACTTATTATTTATTTAATTAGCCAATAAATTTAAGTGTAAAACATGAAAAACCAAGTCGAACAATCATTCAAAGAAGCCATGCTATCTAAAGAGTTTAGTGGCAGTTAAATTATAATGCATTTACATTTCATTCTAAAAAAAATTATACTTTATAATTTTTAGTGTCATCAATTTTCGCATTTATCTCATTAAACAAGTAATTATTATAAAAAGTACCGCAGATTATTATTTTAAAGTCTCACAATAGTGAAACATTTTAACGAGAAGTAAACCCATCATTTTATTTATAACCAACATTTCATGATTTTCCAAGACTGGAAGACATAAAGTTGAAAATCAAAGAAAGCGATCAAAAGATAAAACAATTGTTAGTGGTACATACATATTTGTTTTTTTTTAATAATATAACTCAGGGGTGGGCAAACATTTTACTGTGAGGGCCGCATTGAGAACTATTTTACCTTTGAGGGGCCGCATATGTACTTATATAGTAAATATTTTTGACCCGGGGGAGAATTTTAGAAAATTTGTGGCTTTTTTTTTGACCATAATGTCTGACAGTAGATCTTTTTTGGTGAACAAGGCCTTACGGGCCGCAAAAAATAGCTTCGCGGGCAGCATGCGGACCGTGGGCCGTAGTTAGCCCACTCCTAATATAACTGAAGTTCCTGCTACCATGTTGAATTTATTCACGCTATTTCATGTACGTTAGCTCTCTCTCTCTTTCTCTTGGAGTGTCGTATTGTATATATTTGAAAAAATATTAATCAAATTTATTATTAAAAACTAACTAATTTTCTCAGAAGGAACAGCAACTCCAAAATCAAAGAGTACATCTATCAACTTCAATTAGAGAACGTTAGTGAGGTTCTAAAAGTATGATTAAATTAATTACCGGGGATTCTTCGGCATGAAACTGCATTCAAACATTTCCTCTATAAATAAATGAGTAACTCTCGGTTATTTTATCACCTATACACTAAACTTCCAACCTAAAAAAACTTAATTCGAAAACTAAAAACAAGCCTAACATAATATATGCAATATAATAATTATGATCATAATTTCGTTTAATTATTTCACAATTAAAACTCCACCTAACAACCAAATAAAGGAGGAATACTTGACATACTCGAGCAATAAAGAGCCAGGCAATGGTAAAACTAACAATGGTGGCCCTGGTAAAATGATGATTCTTTCGTCTGGAGATCATTACAAAAATGAAGTGGGCTTGCTTAAGAAAGAAAATGACCTCATTATGGAAAAACATTCGCAGGATTTATCATGTAACGTTGTTTATTTACTTATTTCTACAGTAAAACTATCTCTTTTTTGAAAAGTTTTGAAAAAATAAATAAGTGAATTCTAACATTCGATCTTCATAACTACCAGTTCACTTATTTTGGTCATTATTTTTACTTTCATAGGCTTACAAAATCTACTGACTGAAAAAGACAAAGAGTGCAAAAAGATTTCAAGACAGCTAGAAAGCTTGGATAACGTTAAAGTACGCATCCAGAAACACATGCTGACTAACACACCCAGAAACACACACACACACACACACACACACACACACACACACACACACACACGTATAAACGCGTTAAAGAACCACACCAATAGGCACAACAATACACAAACATACGCACGTAGGCTCTCAAGAAAGAATTATCAACGAAATGTGAGCAGTTGGAGCAGGATTTGAAACTGTTGAAAGTATCAAACGCCGAGGAAATAGATAGCTTGAAAGTTAAGTTAGCGATGGATAGCAAGGAGCTGAAAGAAACATGTTCTACAACTATAAATGGTGTCTCGAAACATATCGACCAAGTTTGTCCGCATTCAACCTTTAATTGCCTTTGCTAGAAACTGATCGACCAATCGATAAACTAATCAGTAATTCCATCAATCTACCAATCAACCAACCAATCACAGTCCAGCAACCACAAAATTGATCAACCAATCAATCAATCAGTCGATTACAAATTAACAAACAAATCCAAATCAACCCGACCAATCCGTCCAACAAATCAATCAATCAATCAATCAATCAATCAATCAATCAATCAATCAATCAATCAATCAATCAATCAATCAAGAAACAAACCAATCAACAAATAAAAACACAGTAAATATCATTCAACTACCACAGCAAGCCAAAACTTTCATGTCAAAAGAAAGTGAGAGAATAAACGAAGAGAACGATGAACTGAGGCGGGAACTTGTAATGTTGATCAGGAGATCGCAGGCTCTGCACCGTCAGATCCAACGACTTAAAAATATGAAGGTGCAACTCGTCAGGCCTAAGATGGCGGCCACAGTTACTACAAACAAAAGTGAACTTGAATAAATAAAAAAAACTACACAAATAAACGAAGAAAAAAAATTGAATTAGACTATTTCAACAATTCTCAGAGGTCTGTGAGCGTACGTACAGACCTGAACATCCTACGTAAAAAAACGATAATAATAATAATAAATTAATAAATAAATAAATCATTTATATCAATCAATCAATCTTCGTTTAGCGTCCAGAGACCCAGTTCTTCCGAAATAGGACGTTGTTTTCTTTGCCATCAATTTTTTGCGCCAAATTAGACGATCAGTTGTAACCATTTCATTTAAATTTAAAGCTTTCAAGTCTTGCTCGATTGTTCTTTGACTTCTTTGGACGGCCTTTGGGACGTGTGCCAGGTACTTCAACATCTGCAAGAGAAGTTATGGCACTGTTTCCACTTCGTTTGACATGACCAAACCACCGCAGACGGTGTTGCCGGCATTCGTCCTTTATATCATCTAAAACACCACGACGCAGGATTTCGGTAGATTTGATGCGGTCCTTCAGACTAATTCGTTGCATCCATCGGAGCATTTTCATGTCGGTTCGTTGAAGTTGTTGTTCCAGTTTGGTTGTCATTGGCCATGTTTCTGCACCATATAACAACACCGGACGTATCACAGATTTATAAAGTCCTGATCATAGTGGTAGTGGGATGTCACGCCGCATCAATATAGAGGCAAGGAGATGCCATTTATTCCAGGCTGCACGTATGCGTGCTCGAACGGCAGCTTCAGCTGTTCCAGTACAATCCAGAACATCCTCTAGATATTGAAACGATGTGACTTTCTCTACCTTAATGGCTTCAAAAACATTGCCATTTCGAATTTGTTGCTGGGGATTGATGCAAGCAAGACAAACAAAATTGGACACATTAGATAAATAAGTATATATATTATGAATGAATATAATATAAATAAAATACATGAATTTTAAACATAATCGCAATTTCAATGGCCACAAAGCTTAACAACAAATGATCTGTCTGGTGGTGTAAAAAAAGCGGCATTTATTAATATCATTTACATATATGACTAGCCCAGAATTTATATATATACACACATAGCAACACACACACACACACACATTTATTCATTTGTAGACATGAAGGTTTGAAAAATGCTTATGCTGGTTCAAAACCATTTAAAGAAGTTAAAAACACACACACAAACACACACACACACACACACACACATATATATGTAGTTTAAATATTTATATAAGCATATGCATATATATAGGGTTATATTATTGATACATATCGATAATCTTAGATACAACAGGCAATGGTTAACATAGCTTAACGACGAAAGCTTAATATGAGCAATGATAGAAAAGAAATGACACGAGAGAAGCATGGTGTCTGTACGTATATGTATTTGTCATTGTGACTAGAGCCGAGAAACAAGAGAACGACGAGAATGATAGCTATAATAGAAGTTAATGATGAATGAAGACTATGGTGATTACAGTGAGTGATGAAGATGATAACGAAGCTATGGTTATAACGGTAAATTGTCAGGCGCTACTCCTGCACTGATCGGATTCAAATTCCAACAGATCCCAACCTACGTCTAAGCACATTCAACGTACGAGTGATGGGATGGACTGATGGGTTGTACATTTGCATGCACTGTCGTTGGTACCCCTGAAAAATGGTGAACAAATATATAAATAAAAGATGATGGTGGTGATGTAGACTATGAGGATGGCGATGATGGGAATGATGGAAAGATTATGGTGATGGTGATAAAAGTGTTTATATAGGTAATGACTTTGGCAGTGGTAACGGACAGTGTATGAGCTAGTTTAGCGCACAAAAAAACGACATACACACACAAATGTATGTTTGTATGTACGTATGTATGTGTGTGTTTGTGTGTACGTGTCTGTTTGTGTATGTATGTACGTACACACGTGTGTATGCACGCCTGTACATTTGATTACTCATAATTTGATTTCATTCCAATTATGCAAATTACATACAAAGAAAAATCCCAAAAAAGAATAAGAAAAGTTGTTTCTAGTGTAATATATCACATTACTATACTACAACACAACTGGGGGATAAGAACAAGTAAAAATACACTGTAATATGATGTCGCTAATACAGAAATATGCCTGCTAGTAAAAGTTGTAACAATAAAAATGATATAGATACTTCTGCTGCTGCTACTGCTACTACTGCTGCTACTACTTCTACTTCTACTACTACTACTACTACTACGACTAGTAATAATAATAATAATAATAATAATAATAACAATGCAGATTAGTAACAAGCAATAATTTTTTGTTAATGATGGATATAAATTGTTGTACCGTCATCACAATATAATGAATGAATGAACGAATGAATGAACGAACGAATGACACATATCACTCACCTGAAAATACTTTATAAGTTGAAAGAGAGAGAGAGAGAGAGAGAGAGAGAGAGAGAGAGAAAGAAAGAGAGAGAGAGAAAGAAAGAGAGAGAGGGAGAGAGAGAAAGAGAGACAGACAAAAAAGGACAGAGAGGAAGGAAGAAGAAAAAGTTGGAAATTTATAAAGATAGAGGAAAAAAAACGAGAGAGAGAGAGAGAGAGAGAGGGGGGGAGAGAGAAAAAGAGAGAGAGGAGAAACAAAGAGAGAAAGAAGGAGGAAAAAGAGAGAAAGTAGCAAGAAAATCTGCATACAACACAACGCATATCAGCCAAAAAATATCTTCACACAAATTGATGACAAGTAACAAACGAATAAGATAATAAGATCATCCGATGGATACATAAAATGCGACCATAGACCGATAGATATAATGAAGAATACCATCAATAGATCATCATAGATAATTACAATTAGTAAGTACACACACACGCACACACACACGCACGCACACACATAATAAACACACGCACACACACATTAATGTATAACAATAGACAGCGCATCACCACCATCGTTTAAATGGTTTCTTCATCATAGACCCTGGATTTGCGGAGTGTCTGGAAGATCTCCTTGAAAAGTCTCTTATACTCAGGAGGGCCATGATCGAAACGGCCCTCGGTAGGGTCCAGAGGGGAGGTGAGGTCCAGGGATCTCACCATGGAAGTGTTGCCGGATGTGGTGGTAGTAGATGTTGATGTTGACATACTGCCCTCTACGTTGTACTGCGTCGAGCGATCCGTCTGGTTGGACTTCTGCTTCGATTCTATTAAGGATTCATACCTGGGGGTGCAATTTGTTTTGTTGGATGGTTTAAATCATGATGGAATTTTTTAACCTTTACCCGTTTGCTAAATTTTCATTAAACCGTCTCTCTCTCAAAAACAACAACACAAAATCACGGACACCAACAAACAAAACGAACAGCATGCAGAAGGACACTGCACTCGAACCTGGACACGAGCATCTGATATTGTTCTTCCAACTCTCCAAGCAGACAGAACCTGGCAGCATCCCTCTCCTCCCTATCCTTCGTCTCAAACGCTCGCCGTGCCATATCGGAAGCCAGGATGGTACTGCAAACCTCGACGCTGGGTGTGGCATCTTCCTCGAGAACTTCAAGGCCCATCATGTTGAGAGATTCCCTGCTCCCGTACGCACTGCCACCATTTTTTAACCTCACCACCTTTCCGCGAGGTAGCCTGTCGAGGTCGTGTTCCACTTTCATTTCGTTGTTGGCCGACGCCAGGGATGTTGTCTTCAAGTGTGAAGGTCGGGGTGATTTCTTGTTTGCAGTGTTGTCATTTTGTTTCGTTGTGTGTGCGCCCTCGTCGCCATCATCGTCATCGCAGACAGAAGAATCTCTGTGGTTTTTTGGCTGCTGCATCGCTTTCATCTTTTCCAATTCATCTCTGAACTTTTCCTCGAGAGCCACGTGAGCGTTGAAAGCAGCACCGAGCTCACTCTCCAGCAACTTCCTTCTATTTTTTTCAATCACAACTTGCATTTCTAGCCTTTTGACGGTCTGCTCCTGTCTGTTGATCAGCTTCCTCAACTCCTCTGCCTCCTTCTCTCGCCTCCACGGGCCCGGCATCTGCCAATCACGTTTTGAGAGGTCGATTTGGGGCTCGTCTAGCAGACTGGGGACGCTGTTCACCCTCCTTTTGATGATGTCTGGAATGAAGGAATTGTAAAACTTTGCTGCATTCTCCTCCACCATCTCATCCAATTCCAGATTCTTCTCCTCAAGTTTCTTGACTGTCTCCTTCAAACTGCATTGAATTCAAAAGTTTGTTTCTAACTACCATTTTCTAATAAAATAATTGAGATAGTATGAATTTTATTTTAAAGATAGTTGAGATAAACAGTTAATGATAAACAACAAACTGAACGATAGATAATGATTACAATAGAGTTAAATAAACTAGGAGCTTTGATTTTAAAATAAAATAATACTGTATAAAAAATGTGAAAAGCTGACTTGGAAATATAATCTCTATCAATTTTCTTGTCCTTCAGGAGCTGTGCATTCAATTTCTCGAGTTCTTGCGCATTCCTATCGACGTCCTCGTACATTCTCATGCGCGAGTCGTTCACGCTCTTCAAAATTTCAAGCTGCTTTTGAAGTAGCTACCAAATTAATAATAATTTATTATAAATATATCATTTTAATTGGTTTTAATAATTTAAACAGATTCTGAAATTTGTTGAAATTTAAAAAAATTAAACTTTTTCAAAATGTTTCATGCTAAATATCATGTGATTTGGAACAATAAACAAGAACATTTGAGCAATAATTTTTATTTGTTGTTAAATTAATCTATTAAGTTGTACAACAAATTTCATTAACATATATTAAATTTGGACAGTGGTGTCACACAAAATCTTTATAACTTTAAAAATAAATGAAATATTTTAATAAAAACTGTATAATGTTGGTGAAATATATTGAGAGACTTACTGTTAAAATAAAATAAATAATTGGAGATGACTATAGACCATGGTTCAAGTTGATAAAGAATGACTCATATTATAAATAAATAATAATAATATTTATTAGGCTTCAACTGCTTACATCAATTTCCATCTTTTGTTCATCTTGTTGTGCAAATGCCTGCTGCAGTTGCAGTTCCAAATCTTGATTCCGTTCCAGAAGGTTTTTACCTAACTCTGCTGCCAACTGTAAATCTTTCAGAACAAAAATTAATTAGATAAATTATTAATTTGTTTTTAGTTACTAAACAATTTTTGGAAGAGTGCTAAATAACTAACTAAAGTAAAGCTTTGTTTTAAACATGAAAATAATAAGCATGTAAAATTCTTTTTTTTGTAAAGATACTAGAATAAGACAAAATAAGATAAGTTTTTTAATCAATATGATTATGGTACCAAAACTATAACTAAAAATTAACAGTTTCCAAATTTAGAATAACTTTTTTAAAATCTGCCAGCAATTTTTCCACACTAACCATTTTCGTACCAGTTGTTCCTTAAGCCAAACTTCAATTCTTTCTCGAAAACATGTTCGGCCATTACGAAATTGTAAAAAGAATACTAATTATTGATCACAAAATAATTAAAACTGGAAGAGAAAGACTAAAAGAGAGTCACTAAAACATAAATGGACAAAATTTTGATGGAAGATTTTGCTTACGTTTAAAAATGTATTTTAAAAATTTGTATACCGCGCAATTTTTGCCTTCACAGAATTTCATTAAGGAATTATATATATATATATTATATATAATATAACGAGACATCACATCAAATAACTTAACAACTTAACATAAATTATAGTGGCTCAAAGACAAATCATATAAGCTAGTTAAAGGCAAAAAGGTCTATGAAACTCTTCCTAGTATCATCAGAGGAATGACCAATACACAAATATTCTAATTCTGCTTTTGCTTTTTCTGGCCCTTTTCTCTGGAACTCTCTACCTCCTTCTCTGACTACTTCTCCATCAACTTACCACTTAGCGGATCTCAAGACCTATCTGTTTGCAAAATTCATTTAAGAGCGCTGTTGAACATCGCGGAAAGAGAGCCTAAAAAAATTGATTGATTGATTGATTGATTGATTGATTGATTGATTGTTGTTGCTATTACGATCAAATCTATCATTATTAATTGAAATAATTAAATTTTTATCTTACAACTTATAACATGATGCTTGTCATCGCGTGTTGCACGCATGACTATTGACGATAAAAAATTTCGTCGCTAAATCAGTGTTAAGAATTTTTAAAGATAATTATGTGTGCGTGTGTGTGTGTGTGTGCCTGTGTGTGTGTATTTTTTTATTTTTTTCATTCTAAAAATTTTATTCATAATCAACAGTCTATCAAATAACACTATGTATGTGTGTGTGTGTGTGTGTGTGTGTGTGTGTGTGTGTGTGTGTGTGTGTGTGTGTGTGTGTGTGTGTGTGTGTGTGTGTGCAAGCAAAGACGGTAGTCCCAAGAAAAGATACATAAAGATCGGTAATTGAGATGTTGGCTGGTTGATGGTTTTTGTTACTGTGAGTGTGCATGTGTGTGCATGCATGTGTTTGTATTAATGCATGGAGCCTGTTGTTTGTTTGTATGCTTGTATGAATGTTTTTATGTTTGTATGTATGTTCTTTGTTGGCTTTTTTTAAATTTTAAATACATACATACATACGTACATAGATACATAGTACACACATACATACACACACACACATATACATATTCATACATTCATACATACATACATACATACATACATACATACATACATACATACATACATACATACATACATACATACATACATACATACATACAGACCATTAAGTGAATTTCTTAAAAGTAATAATAACACATACATACATACTGACAGACAAACAGACAGACAGACAGACAGACACATACATGCATACATACTCTTGTGCATACATAATGTTTCTACGTGTGTTGTTTATAGTTTGAAGGTGCCATATGGTATATTCTTTCCACACCGGACCATCCTAACATACTAAATCAAGATCGTCCAAGTGAATTGGAGATGATTGGTTGGCTTGTGTGTCGGTTGTTTGGCTGGCTGGCTGGCTGGCTGGCTGTTGGTTGGTTGGTTGGTTGGTAGGTTGGTTGGCTGGTTGGTTTCTTGGTTGGTTGATTGATTGGTTAGTTAGTTGTTGGTCCTGGATTGATTGGTTGATTGATTGCTTGGTTGGTTGA
>NW_008705311.1:719678-724175 GCF_000326865.2 Helobdella robusta | reverse complement strand
TAACGATTGATTGAATTTATAACTATTTATAAATTTCCTTTGCAGAAAATACGATCAGCAGCTGTGTTATAAACGTTAATCATTTTTAATAGTATTGATGTTGTTGTTTTGTGTTGTTGTTGTTATGATATTATTATATATGTGTAGTTGTGCGTGTGCGCGTGTGTGTTTTTCCGAGTTAATGCATCTTCGTTTTTGATTGGCTGGCTGGGAGAGTGAAAAAAGATTTGACAGTTTACGAGCTTGTTCGGTGTGTATATGTATGTATGTTCGTTCGTTCGTTCGTTCGTGTGTTCGTTCGTTTGTCTGTTTGCTCGTTTGTTTGTTCGTTCGTTCGTTTGTTCGTTCGTTCGTTCGTTCGTTTGTTTGTTTGTATAAAGATATGTTTGCACGTATGTATGTATGTATTGAAGGGTGGGACTACATATAAACAAACATACATATGCACAAACACAAACTCATGTATACAAACATGCATACAAACATACATACGAACAAACAAACAAACGGAAGAATGAACAAACAAACAAACAAACTCTAGCATAAAAATCAGGAAACAATAAAATATATTAACAGACTAATGCTAGTTTATTATGCCTACTTTAAACAAAATACAAACATAGATACACACACACAAACACACTTATACACAACACACACATACACACACAAACAAATGGACAGCGAAACATACACAATAACTTCCTGAAAAATCTACATAAAACAAATACAAAGACACAAACGGACAAGCTAACACACAAGCAAGCACACATACAAACACAAACAAGCACACATACAAACACACACAGACAAACAGACATACATAAATGCCTATGTTTGTCGATCGATTGAACTTTCCCTGTTGTCATAAGCCCATTATTCAATTAGTGTCAGGCGAACCGGTATATATACAAAAAAATACACACATACGAACGCAAAAAGACGCGTGTAAAAAAGACGCGTGTATCTTTTTTTGTATGTATGTATGTACGTATGTATGTATGTATGTATGTATGTGTGTATGTGTGCATGTGCGTGTGTTCATGTTTGTTTTGGAGTTTTTTTTTAATTTTCCAGATCAATGGAATAACTTTTAACAGCATTGGATTGTTCATTACGCTCATTTATAATTATAGGCTTTCCATAATTACCTTTATTATTATTACTACTACTACTACTATTATTATTATTATTATCATTATTATTATTATTATTATTTTTATTATGATTATTACTACTACTACTACTACTACTACTACTACTACTATTATTATTATTATTATTATTATTATTATTATTATTTGTATAATGATTACATTACGTGTATATGTATGTTTGTATGTATTTTTGCAGGGATGTTGGTCGCTGTGGTATGGTGAAGATTGTTTGTCAAATGCTGTAATTATACGGCTACATATGGCTTTAATGTGTACAAACAATTGGACACAGACATATATAGATACATACATACATACATACACACACATACATACAAAAAAACATACATACATACATACAAACAAACAAACATACACACAGGCATACCTTGTTGCTACATAAACTCTAAACGGCAAAGCGCTCTGCAACAGATATCAAAGGCATTATATGCCGCAATGGGTATGTATGTGTTTGTGTGTGCGTGTGTATGTTTGTATGTTTGTATGTCTGTCTGTTTGTTTGTTTGTATGCTTGTTTTTATGTATGTTTGTATGTTTGTTTGTATGTATGTTTGTATGTTTGTTTGTATGTAAGTATGTATGTATGAATGAATGAATGGATATATCATATGTACACTGTACATTGTACAGTGTGTATCTGTGGTGACGAATATTATCAAGATAACGAAAATATTGATGATGATGATGATGCTAAAGATTTTAATGATGATGATAATGATGAAGATGGTGATGATGGTGATGATTATAATAATGATGATGACGACGACGACGATGAGGATGATGATGATGGAACTGAAGAAATGAATAAATGAAAGATGAAATGATCAGCCACAAATTAAGAGCCAGCCCAATCGAAATGATCAATGAAAGAAAGAGATATTTATTTATTTAATAAATTTATGTATATATTTATTTAATTATTTATTTTCAATTGTAAAGAAATGTTTATTAGTTAATCAAATAACCAATCAATCAATCAATCAATCAATCAATCAATCAATCAATCAATCAAGTTCAATCAATCAATCAATCAATCAATCAATCAATCAATCAATCAATCAATCAATCAATCAATCAATCAATCAATCAATCAATCAATCAATCAATCAATCAATCAATCAATCAATCAATCAATCAATCAATCAATCAATCAATCAATCAATCAATCAATCAATCAATCAATCAATCAATCAATCAATCAATCAATCAATCAATCAATCAATCAATCAATCAATCAATCAATCAATCAATCAATCAATCAATCAATTAACTAATTTATTTGTCTATTTGTTTATTTTTAATCATTTATTCACGTATTTATTTCTATGTTTATTCATTCGTCTCGCCATTCGTTTAATTAATTTTCAATTATTATTTTCTGTTCTATGTTTTTTCTCTATTTTGTTTCTTTGATTTTCGTTTGTTTGCTTACGCAGACAAAAGATCCTAAAAAGCAAAAGATCAAAAGAAATTGAAACGATAATTTTTATCGGAAGAACTCGCCCAAAGATAACGAATCAATAATAGAAACAACAACAATGGCGTAGAGAAATGGAATAAATAAATAAAAATAACTGAATGAATGAATGTGTATGTGTGTGTGATGTGTGTGTATCTATGTACAAAGTTGTACATGTGTGCGTGTGTGTGTGTAGATTGATGTAAGTGTGTGTGTGTGTGTGTGTGTAGATGAGTGTAGGTGTGTTTGTGTAGGTGTGTGTGTAGGTGTGTGTGTGTGCGTGTGCGTGTGTGTGTGCGTGATAGAGAAGAAGAGATTGATAAATGCTAGAGTCCTAATGTAAGGTCGGCTTTAATGTATCGAAACTGTCAATTCTCTAACAGGTCTTCTAATGCTTTGCAGTTTGTTGCCGAGTAATGCTACCTGGTGTGTTTGTATGCGTCGTGTTTGCGTCCTGCGACCTCTCTCTCTCTCTCTCTCTCTCTCTCTCTCTCTCTCTCTCTCTTTCTTTCTTTCTGTGTGTGTGTGTGTGTGTGTTCAGTTCAGTTTTTTTTGTGTGGTTTGTTTTGTTGGTGTGTGTGCTTTGCAGTTAACTATAACGATTTACTGGTCGCTTGATTAGTCTGTTTGTTATTTGTTTGAATGTTTGTATGAATGTTTGTATGAATGTTTGTGTGATGTTCGTTCGTTTGCATGTTCGTTTGTATGTTCGTTTGCATGTTCGTTTGTATGTTCGTTTGTATGTTCGTTTGTTCTTCCAGGGATTTGTCGGCCGGTATTACGTTTAAGTCGTCCGGAGTGAATATTGAAGGGGTGAGTCTGACGTCATTTTTGCCAGCATCATCATCATCATCACCATCCCCACCACCATCACAATCATCATCATCACCATCCCCACCACCATCACAATCATCATCATCACCACGACCAGAGACAATCGTCATCAGCACCGCTACACTGGAACGAGTGCAAGTGAAAAAAGAGAGAGAGAGAGAGAGAGAGAGAGAGAGGATGTAGGAAGAATGGATGGAAGGTACGTCGATACGTTTTTTTATAATTAACGATTCATTATTAATTGTATTGAGCTATTTTTTTTTGTATTTTTGTTGTTTGTATTGTACGTGTGTATTGTGTGTATGTGTGTATGTGTATGTATGTGTATGTGTGAAATTTACATGTATATTGGTTTATTGTATGTATGTGTACGTGTGAAATATATTTCTGTATGTGTGTGTGTGTGTGTGTGTGTTGTACGTGTGGATTAGTGTATTGTATGTACGTGCGTATGTGTGTATTTTACGTGTGTGTGTATTGGAGTATGCGTGGTATGTGGTTATTGTTCTGAAGGCTTGAAATTTGTTGAGAATAAAAAAGAAGACATTTTTTCGTCATGTCTTTCATAAATTCACTGCCAACAAATAGGGCGTCTATCTTCAATTTTATTTTACATACATATATACATACATACATACATACACAAATTCACGAAATCTTGGATTTATTTTTGAAACAAACATGACAATGCAATTGCACATAAAGTTGTTGTTGAAAGAATGTACTTACCAATTGAGAAAATTGAGACTCATCAAAGGATCTCTAAATATGCATACATTGCAATGTTTAATTCACTCGTTCATTCACTCGAGGATCGATTATTGCAACAGTTTATTCTACGGTTTACCCAAAAAGTATGTTGCACAGTTACAATTAATTCAAAATCGGGCTGCCAAGTTGTTAACTGGTGGTTCATATTTTGATCATGTTACTCCTATTCTCTTCAATCTTCATTGGTTGCCCGTTCAACAAAGAACTGTCTTCAAAATTGCCCTACTGGTGTATAAAAGCATTAATGGATTAGCG
>NW_008705311.1:651487-713987 GCF_000326865.2 Helobdella robusta | reverse complement strand
GTGCAGCAATTTGTTGCTTTATCGTCTGTTTGCTTTCCCTCCTTAATTAGAATTCTTGAGGAATGATGGAAGAAGAAACGCTTCTAAAAATTATAACATTTTTGGGTTAATTACAAATTTATATATTATTATTATTATTGTTATTATTATTATTATTATTATTCTCCGTGGATCGCTGATGATTGGCGTATAGAGCAATCAGACCATATGTTCAACAGTTGATGTTGTTGTTGATGTTGTTGTTGATATTGATGTTGTTGCTGATGTTGTTGGTGTTGTTGTTGATGTTGTTGCTGATGTTGTTGTGATTTTGAGGTAGAGGACGATGACGTCATCTTAATGTCCATATGGGTGAGCAATCATTAAAAGATCATCAAAGTCATCTTTGCCCCCATCACAATCATCACTCTCTACAACGTCATCGTCATCATCATCAACATCATCTTAACAATCATCATCACCACCACCACCAGCAGCAGTTGCAGCAGCAGCAGTTCCAGCTACATGGTCACTATCATCATCATCGTCGTCGTCATCATCAGCGATAAAAACATTGTGAGGTAAGCCGAGCTGGATTACATAACATAACGGAGGTTTTTCTAGTATGGATTTATGCATGTATGTATATCCATTTGTATGTTTGTTTGTATGTGTGTTTGTTTGCATGTTTGTATATGCGTAATTATGTATTTGTTTGTGTATGTTTGTGTGATTTTGTGTGCTGTGATTTGTATACATTAGTGTATAACAATATATTACGTTTATATGTGAAAGTTCTTTAAATTAGTTCTCATCTTTTCTTCCATCTCTTTAGTTATTCTTCTCTCTCCCTTTCCCTCTCTCTTTCTCTCCCTCTCTTTCTTCCTCCCTCCCTCCCTCTCTCTTTCTCTTTCTCTCTCTCTCTAGTTTGTTGTATGTGTGCATGTATGTTGTGTGGTGGAATGATGTTAATAGCAGATAGACCGCAATAGTATTCAACAGTTTCGCTTTATGAACGTCGAGACACATACACACATATACAGATACACACACACACACGTACACACACACGTACACACACGAACACACACACGTACACACACGTCGCAATCACCGCATTTAAAATCACGGCTCAAACAACAACAACTACGGCAGCCGAACGCGATGCTACGGAAAGAGAAAAAAAAACACACAAATCTTAATGCTCCTCTCTGATTGGCTGGCACGCCTCAGCCAATGGGGACGAAGATAAGAGGAAGATGATGATGAAGAGGGAGGGATGATTCTGATATTTGTCAATGTTTATACGACAGACAATTTTGCCCGCTGCTTTCTGGCACACACATATATATATATATATATAAATATATAAATATAAATATATATATATATATATATATATATATATATATTAGGCCATATATATATAGGCTGGCAATTATCCATTTCATCAATTTTATTACTTGATTGAATTTTATGAGTTTTACAAAGTGTTCAAAATAAAAGAAGAGAGAGAGAGAGAGAGAGAACAGAAAGAGAGAGAGAGTGAAAGTGAGTGTGTTGGTGTGGTGTGGGGTGCCGATTGGTTAATTGGATGGTTGGCTGGTTTTATGATTGGTTAATTGGTTGGCTGGTCTATTTTTTTTTATTTCATTTTATTTTATTCATTTTTTTTATAGAATTATCGTTTATACTGCATTAATCACAATGTTACAATTTATTTTTAGACACTACCAAATTTATTTTATTTGTTTACTAATTAATTAATTACTTAATTGCTTAATTAAGTTATCTATTAATTAATTTTGCAATTTAAAAACATAATTCGCTCCAATAGAAATTGAAATTAATTAAAATTATTGATCTTAATTCAACAGAACTTCCCACAGATTACGAAAAATTTAAAACAGAAAAAAAAACTCACCAAGACCTAGAGACCAATATCCGGACTAACAGACAAACCCTCAGACGAACAGGCAAATACCAAGAGAGACAGACAGACTGACTAAGGAACAGACAGACTGACTAAGGAACAGACAGACTGACTAAGGAACAGACAGACAAATAAATGAGATCTGAGCCAGGTGAAAATGGGAAAATTTTGTCTGTCTGCTAAACTGCTTAGCGTTAATAACTGTCTATAAAACCGCGCGCTGACAGTTCAATTTCTGTCAATTTAACTTTATCGGCGTATTTAATTTAATTTAAAAACCTAATTAAAAGCAGAAATAATTTCAATGAAATGTTACATTTTGGTTGGAAAAGTTATTTGTTATATTAAATATCTAATTGAATAGATTCGTTGAAATCAAAATTCAACAAAATATTAACAAACCGGGTAAAAAATGTTTGCCTCGCGACCACTGGTCCATAATTTCTTCCCGACCGACGCCATGTTGGACCCCCTTGATTCGCCTAACCTACTAAACTATGCAGCAACCCCGTCAGTCGCCAACAAAGATCCTTTCTCAAAAATTAACAACAACATCAACAACAACAACGGCAACAACAGTCTCAGCAACAGTCTAGGCAACAGTCTAAGCAACAACATCACCACTCTAAATAATAACAACAACAATTCAAAATTCAACAGCAGTAGTAGTAACAACAACAACAGTTACATCAATGCAAATAATCTCAACAACAACAACAACACCGCAATAAGACGCCCAAACGTCAATCCAGTAGTGCCCAGTAGATCAAACAACAACAACAACAATAGCACATCCTCTCACCAAAACACATCGACATCTCTAAATAACTCCTCTTCCTCATCATCATCTTCCTCATCTTCTCACAACGTATCCAAGTCAGGCCTAGCCATAAAGTGTCAGTCAAAAGACTCGACAACGAACGATATGAGCAAATGTAGCAACAACAAGCAGAAAAGGCATAGAACGAGATTCACCCCGGCCCAACTTAACGAACTGGAGAGGGCCTTCAGTAAGACCCACTACCCCGATATTTTTATGAGAGAAGAACTGGCCATGAGAATTGCTCTGACTGAATCTAGAGTTCAGGTGAAACTTGATTAGGAGCTTGTTGACTGGTTGGTTGATTGTGAGCGGGTTGACTGATTGGCTGGTTGGTTGGTTTGTTGGTTGATTGAAGACTGGTTGACTGATTGGTTGGTTGGTTGATTGAAGACTGGTTGACTGATTGGTTGGTTGCTTGAAGACTGGTTGACTGATTGGTTGGTTGGTTTGTTGTCTGGTTGGTTGAAGACAGGTTGACTGATTGGTTGGTTGGTTGATTGAAGACTTGTTGACTGATTGGTTGGTTGGTTGATTGAAGACTGGTTGACTGATTGGTTGATTAGATTTGGTTAATTTGCTGGTTGGTTGGACGCTAGCTGATTAACTGATTGGATTGTTGGACCGCTTGCTGGTAGCCCGTTTCAAATTGAAAGATGTTTTGATCGTTTGGATGCAATGAATTTACTTTGCGACGACCTTAATAATAAGATTTTTTGATCTGTGACGACAAATGCCATAGCAGCAACAACATCAACAACATTGTTACCAGTTTAATATCAAATACAATACAGCGTTAACAACAACAACAACAACAACAAACATTTAAAACAACCGTTCCAAAAAAGAACAATTCAAAACATGGCTCTGGTTTATATACGCACACAATAAACAAAACAATCTTAAACAAACCGACAAATAGACAAACAAACACAAACAAACAAACATATACAAACAAACAAACATATACAAACAAACATATACAAACAAACAAACATATACAAACAAACATATACAAACAAACAAACATATACAAACAAACACAAACAAACTTAAACAAACGAACGAAAAATACAACGACAACCGCGGAAAACTTTTAGACCATCCATTAGAAGGCGTTGAAACTTTAATATATTTATCGTATTCATCCTCGCTCATTCCTGCGTTCGTTCGTTCATTCACTCATCCTTTCATTCATTCATTTATTCATTTATTTCTTTATTGGTTCACTCACTCATTCGTTCATTCGTTTGTTCGTTCGTTCTTTCTTTTATACGTAAATCCATCTATCTTTGTTATGTATGGTCATAAAACATCCACTCTTATTATATAATATAGCGTAACGTAGTAGTAGTAGTAGTAGTAGTAGTGGTAGTGGTAGTAGTAGTAGTAGTAGTAGTAGTAGTAGTAGTAGTAGTGGTAGCAATAGTAGTTGTTGTTGTAAATAGAAGTAGTAGCATTAGTAAAATTATAGTAGCAGCAGTAGTAATTGTAATACTAGAAGCTTTGTATTTAGCACGATTAACATTTCTGTATGTGTGCGTGTGTGTTCTAGTTTGTGTGCGTGTGTGCGTGTGTGTGTGTGTGTGTGTGTGTGTGTGTGTGTGTGTGTGTGTGTGTGTGTGTGTGTGTGTGTGTGTGTGTGTGTGTGTGTGTGTGACAGCGTTTGATTGATTGATGGCTGCTTAGCATGTATGGTAGACTCCGGTATAAATGAGATTTTGGGATGAACTCTAAGAATGATTTTGCCTTAGGGCTTATTTCTATATACCTTTCTGGCCAGGAATCAAATGTTAATTTGAGTTTGTATGTGTATTTGCCTGTGTGTGTGTGTGTATTTGCCTGTGTGTGTGTATTTGCCTGTGTGTGTCTGTATGTATGTTGGTCATTCGCTAGTCATTTTCTTTAGTACTTCACCAGGCCAGAATTGAAATGTCAAATTATATGTTAAGTGGTGAGTGTATATGTGTGCCTATGTACGAGACCTTGGAAAAAAACAATAGCCATAAAAAATGTTTATGTGTTTGTATGTGTAAATGTGTGGCACGTACGATTGTGTATGTGTGTGTGTGTGTTTGTGTGCGTGTGTGTTTGTTATTTTCACATTCGCCCATTCAGTCTGTGTAGAATGAACGCTTTTACAAGTATTAAAAAGTTGAAATGAGTCGGTCTAAGCCGTTTCTATACACGTCTAACTGTAAAATTAAATAACCATAGAAAATAATATTAAAAATAATAAATTTCACAATAATAAAATAATAATATTTTGACAAATTTTAGAACTAAAATTGATAAACTAGAAGTCAGCAATTTGAAGATCTATTAACTCATCGCGAGTTTGTTTTAATTTGCCAACATTTTTTTATTTCTTTGTGATATAGTTCTGTCAAATGCAGAGCTCTCCGTCTAAATGTTAAACATCACACCATTAACATGTCAACAACAACAACCACAACAACAACCACAACAACAACCACACTCAGGTCTGGTTTCAGAACAGAAGAGCAAAGTGGAAGAAGCGGAAGAAGATGACAAACGTTTTCAGAACTTCCGGGGCCCTCCTGCCCTCAACATGTCTATCCCCATTCGTTTCATCTCCCCCTGTCAACGAACCATTCTACCCTTTTCCAGAAACTTGTGGACCGTGGGCTACAATGTCCTCACCACTAAATCACCCGATAAATCACCGAATCATACCGACCGATCAACATTTCGCTTCCTTCAATAACCGACAATCATATCCGCCGAGTCAGTCTTTCTCGAACCCGTCAACGTGCGTGAATTCGAACGTGCCTCTGGTCGGTATTTCCATGCCAAACAGCGCAACTTACGAGTCGGTATCGGCAGATGGCGCTTCTATTGGGGGTAACATTTACTCAACTTCGTCGATATTTCTGAACTCGTCGTCGTCGCCGTACTCGTGTATGATTAACGGTAATTGCGAATCGCCCATCCCTAACCATAATTTGCCCCCGTCTTGTGGGGTCCAAGACATCGGGGAAATTTGGAGGGGGACTAGCATTGCCTCCCTACGTAAAAAGGCCCTTGAACATACTGTATCGTCTAATATACAGGGCTTTCGATAAAGATTTGAAATCATTTTTTAATTTATATATAAATAAATAAATTATTTTATATATTTATATATTTTTTATTAATTTATAACTTAATTAATTTAAATAAATTAATTTGTTTTTACATCGTGCAATCTTATCGTTTAGCTCGAGTTTTTTGTAATTTAATTGAATAATTAACTAACTAATTAATAAACTAAATAGGTTATTAGTTAGTTAATGAATTATTTATTTTATAATTAATTGTTGTTGACACTTTTGAACTGAAAGACACGAAATTAATTTTGGTTTTTTCGTGATATATACATACGTATTGTATATAACTTTTTTTCAAGTTTCCCATTCAACATTCCACATTATTTTTTATAACATTACGTTTCCAAATGTGTTTTACAAAATCTTTTAATAAATAACAAGAACGACAATAATTGCACTACTACTTAAAACTACTCTAGCACTAAAAACACAGCATAATTTCATACCGAGGCGTGTCTTCTTATCCCATTTTAAACATTTTCGGATCAACAGTTTTCTCGAACGAATAAGTATCAGGATCCGGAAGATGTTCGATGAAATATGGATAGCTCCCAGGCCGCCATTGCTATCCTGGATTTTTTTTATATTTTTTATTTCCTGGATAGAGTATAGTAACAGTATAGGCGCCATCCGTTGGCTATATTTTAAACAAAGAACCAGCAAATAGCAGATGATTGATTGATCGCTGGTGTAATGGTTAAGGTGCCTGACACTACTTCTGTAGTTACTAGATTCGATTGTGGAGACCCTCCGCTTATCAGATGCAATGAATGTGATCAAGTGATTCAAGACTATTTGCATAATTGGTCATCATACCTTTGATAAGTGCTCGAACGAGAATTCATTTAAAAAATAATACAAGTAACGATGCAATTGCTTGCAGGCCAACAACGTCAAGTTGACGAGTAGTATGGGTGTCTACTACAACGCTCATCTGTGGCCGCACGACATCAACATCTTCGAATCTCACTTCGACACGAAGGATCCTCGATTGCATCACAAAGTGTGACGCAAAAACACACAACGTGCATACACAAATAACACACATGTATCTTTTTTATTATAGTATAGTTTAAGACCAACAAATAAATACAATTAATTTATTTCGTTTTTTTTAAAATCAATTGAAATTAACTGAAAAAGATGATTAATCGTTAGATTAACACTAGTCAACAAGTTTAATGTTTGTTTGTCGTTCAATCTCGTTCCTCCTTCATTCAATGGATTACTCATCATTTCAAATGCTTGAAGAGAGATTGTGAAACCTGAAAATAACCATAAAAATAATGTAGGCATACAATAAAATACAAAACACCACAATACACGGTGTTAATAGCCGAGCAAATTCTAGGAGCAAAAATAAAATCGCTAGAGCAACTTTTGACCAAAAATTTTCCTAATTAGAGTTTGCGAAATAATTAACAATTTTCAAATAAAAGATACTTAGATTGAATGACGTTGTTTTGTTTTTGCATTTGTTTATTGCTTTTTTTTAGTTACTTTGCAACTTATGGGGTTTGATTTCTTTGCATCTTGTAATAAATCCGTAATTCTAACTTTAACATGTGGTTTCATTCAACTTTAACACGTGGTTTCATTCAACTTTATCACGTGATTTCATTCAAGTTCAGCACGTGGTCTTATAGTATGGTTGTTAACAGGTGATCAGCCAATTCGGGCAAATATAGACTTTGAATGCTGAAAACTGCATCCTTCGGTACAAATCATAAAAATTTCAATTCAGTCAGAATATAACAATCCTTAACGTAATGATATTTATGTCGTAAAATTACGAACATTCTAGACGACCGATTCAATTTTTAACGCGCCAACATTAAAGTAGAAGACTGAAGTCTCCAGAATGGAATAAGTGAGGATACTTCTACAACACTTCTTATATCATAGTTCAAAAGACGTAACGGTAGCGATTTTGTCGCCACTTTTTCATTTAAATTTAATACGTTTCCAAAACAGCAGTGGCAGCGATAGAGGCGCTACTTTCTGTGGCTAGTGTTAATCACTCAGATTGTAGTCCCCCACCCACCTACACGCACGCAGACGCACACAAACACTCATGCAACCCAATACATACACAATGATCAACACAGTGTATGAAGTCAAACAGTTCCTGCGTGCATGTCTCCGTTGTCTTCGTTCGACTCGTGACCCTTTCAGTGCATCGATCTAATTCATCCTTCAGGTGCAGGCAGTGGCTCGACTGGCTGCACTCCTCTTTTAGTGGGTTCATAGGGTCCTAATATTAGGAATTGGGGGGATTGAAGTAAATCTTAATTTATTTCATTTAATAAAAATCTTTTTAGCCAATTGATTTATAAACCAAAAATGTATGTTATAAATGTATTTTATGTAAAGTCCATGATTTATATATTTTATACCATATCTACATTTACATATTTGTTTCATTGCCTATCTTATAAAGAGTATTTGAAGACTAAGGCCAATCCCCTCTTGTACACTTGCATGCTTCAGAGGTTTGAATAAATATAGAGGACCAAATAATGATATTAAATAATAATTATTTCCTCTGTTAACTCCACTTACCACTAATTCTTTTTCTTCAGCCTGTGGTGGGGTAAAAATTTTGCTTTTTTTGTATAAAAAATAAATTTGTTCAATGGTTAAACTTTAATCAAACAATTAGTTATTAAGATGAGATAAGTAGTAAATGATAATAATATGATGAACAAATTATCTATCTAGCTATATTAGCAATAGAATAGATACAGATAATTAATTAATTAAAAAAATAAATAAAGCAATGATTAGTTAACTCATTAAAAACAATCTCAAAATTTATTTTATTATAATCTGTGATGCTCTCTAATATACTAATAATACTAATAGCTAATGATTAGCTGCTAATCTAACTAATCTTCTTTATCTTTAGTTAGCTTGCCTAGTTTGAAACCAATTTGACCAATGGTATTTTGAATTGCAAAAAGTTTGGTTTTAAGGTTAATAAATCATTTATATTATAATTGTTTGGTTAGTTACATAACTTAGCAGGCTTGGTGGATAGTGGAAAATTAGGTTTTATTAGGACTAGAAGACTAAGGGGAAATAAAACAAAGGTGGGCAAAATTAGTGAAAAGGCGATTTAGAAAATGCAAATAAATATGATTAATTAAAATCGAAATATCATAAAAATAGTCATTAATAGGTTAAAATTTTAAATTAAGACAAATACGGCAAAAAATCGCCAACAAACCATTTTCTAGCAGCGATATGAAGGACACAAATTCAATGGCGCTACGACAAAAAGTGGACTACTTTTTCGTTCTATGGAAAACTGTAATTTAATTTTTTAATGCAATTTAATGCAAATTTGTAAAAATAAAAATAGCTACAGTTGTGAAAACATCTAATAAAACGTTTTTATTGCAATATTAAATTATATTAAAGTTTAAATTAATATATTGGCACTAAAATATTATTGTATAATTGTAAAAAATTTGATTAAAATTTTACGATATTATATGAACAATTTTTTTAGTCAATGATTGTAAAATTCAAAGTCTATTTTACGGTATAAATATGCTTATAATATTTTGCAAATTTGTCTGTAAATGTTGTTTCAGAATGTTTTAGGGATGCACGTTTTTATAAAGTCTGTAATCTTTTAGATTCGAAGTTTTTGATCGGAAAAGTGGATCTAGAGAATTTTTGTTGTGAAGAATCGGAAAATATTTTGAAGAAAAATGTCGGATGAATCGTCGTCTATTTGGTTGTTTACTGCCGAAGAAATTAGTAATAGTCCAAGTCGTTTGGCGGGGATCAAATCGGAAGATGAGTTCAATTATCGGTACCTTGCAGCCCAGATGATTCAAGACATTGGAGAGAAGTTGAGCGTGTTAGTACTGTTAATTTTATCAAATTATTTATTTTCACTAATTTTAGTTGGGGTCTGATTAGTGAATTGCCATCAAATGTTTGATTTCGTTTGGGGTTGTGCCAATTTTTTTGATTTTTTAAGCGTTGGGTAGATTTTTTTAGTTCATTCTTAGTGACATGATATCGACTAATTGAGAACTTTTATTCACTAAAATTAGGAAAGGATGATTTCATTGATCAATTATTTTTTCGGCTATGTTTGGCTTCATTGCAGGTCATTTTGTTTTCCTAATGATTGCATTTTTTAATTTTTTACATTCTGGACCATCCCCACAAACAGGTTTCAGTTGTGCACGAACACGGCCATTGTTTACATGCATAGATTCTACATGAAGCAGTCTTTTCATAAATTCAAGTACAATGTAAGTTTTTCAACTTTTTGTTATATTAAATGGCGGGCAAAATTTTTCATCTGACAGAAACATTACTGTCAGCACCTCAGTCTGTCAACAAATAGTGCCCTGATCATTAATGTATTAATGATGAATTTTGTGAAAGTTTCAAATATTTGAAATATTGATAATGCTGACAATGTCTGGTGCTGCTGATTGAAGCATGATAAAATTTGATTGGTCAAAATATATTCATTGAAATATTAATATTTACACTGAAATATTCTAAACACTAGACGATGTCTGCTGCGTGTCTATTCTTAGCTGCAAAAGTTGAAGAGCAGCCAAGGAAAATAGAGCATGTTGCGAAAGTTGTCTATAACTTCACACACAAAGATCAGAAGGTCCCGGACGCCAGAAGTCAGGTTGGTCTAAGTTTTTACTTTCTTGGTCTGTGGTTCTGTTTGTCTGTCTGCCAAGGCGTTTGTCTATTTTTCTATATTTCTATGTAAGAATATGAAAATTATAATTTTAAATAATTTTTGTAATCACATTAAAAATGATATTATTAGCATGAGATACAAGATATCATGGAAGAGATATCGTGCGACGAACAGATACTTTTGCAAACTCTCGGTAAGTTGGTGGTGGTGGTGATGATAATAATGATGATGATGATGGTATAGTGATGTGTTAACGGTGATGATGATGATACTATACTGATGATTTTTATTAATATTAATAATTAATCATAATACTACTATAATTTTATAATTTCCAGGCTTCACGACGATTGTCGAACATCCACACACACAGATCGTAACTACGTGCAGTCTTATTAGAGGTTTGTTTTCATGTGTTTTTGTGTGTGTGTGTCTCTATGTTTGTGTATATATGTGTCAAAAGAAAACTTTCTTTCACAATTTAAATTAATGAATTTAGTTTATAAAAAAATCTATATTTTTTTTGCAGCTTCCAAAGAAATTTCACATTCCTCGTACGTGTTTGCAACGACGAGTTTGTTGTTGACGACGATGTGCCTACAATACAAGTCCCCGGTCATTTCGTGCGTCTGCATCAATGTTGCTTGCAAATGGAGTGGCTACGAGGTCAGTTTTTGGCCTGTCCTATTTTGTATCTTTGCTTGTTTGTGTGTGTGTTTGTGTGTGTGTGTGTGTGTATGTATTTATATATTTGTGGGTAAGTTTGTATGTGTGTATTTGTTTATATATGTAGGTTTGTGTTGTGTTGTGTGTGTATGTATGCTGGTTTTGGCTTATAGATGTTTGTATTTATGTGTAATTAATTAGAACTCTTCTCATTAATTATATTAATATATTATATTATAAAATTATTTATTAATTATATTGTTATATTATAAAATTATTTATTAATTATATTAATATATTACATTATATAATTATTTATTAATTATAGGTGCCGAAATCGGCAGAGGGGAGGTATTGGTTTACGTATGTTGATCCATCTATGACCATAGAAAGATTGGAAGGTTAATATTATATTAATTATAATTTATTATAATCAAATATATCATTAAATAAAGAGGATGAATGACACTGACAAATTTTTTTTATTCATTCATTAGTTCATTCACTCATTCTACTAATTTTGGCTGAATAATTACTTTTATTATTATAATTATAGCTGATATGAGTAATTGTTGAAGCTTCTTTTTCATTCATTAATTCATTCAATCAATCATACTTTCTTTTATTTATTCATTCTTTCATTCTTTTTTTCATTCATACGTTCCACTAATTTGCAGAACTCTCGAAGGAGCTGAGTACTGCCATGGAGAGGAATCCCTCTAAATTGTTCAAAATGAGGAAATCGCTCAGTCATCTGAAGGTTTGTTATACTGTTCTATGTTATACTGTTCTATGTTATACTGTTCTATGTTATACTGTTCTATGTTATACTGTTTTTGGTATATTGTAATATATTGATAATATGTCATTAATATTGTAGATTATAATACTTATAACTTTACTAACTAACTTCACTTATAACTACTATCCCGTTAAATATTTCCCGGATCCAGATCGATCAATTTTTTGTATTAATGATACAGACTCACATTGATAATGAGAAGCCGAAGCCCATCATTGGTCAGCCGTGGTCAGGTGCCCACCTTTCCATCCAATCACATTCAAGGAAACCTGAAAGCTCATCTGCATCCACTACCACTATTAATACCAGCAGCGAAGTTCTCACTTCAAATGCTCTTTACAGTAATAAATATCACAGTCTCGGTGCTAATAACTGTAATGATTACGTCACCTATGCGAATCCTGTTACCTCAACGGCTTCCCATACGACGACGACCACCACTACAGTTACCGCAACTACTACATCTGTTACTACTGCAACTACTGCTTCTTACCAAAAAGCCAATCCCCATGCCCCCAAGAACAACAATTACGTAAGTAACACCACCACTACTACTACTTCTGCCGCTGTTGGCAGTCATTCCATTCCTATCCCAGCCCGTTCTTCTTCTAGAACGTCGACGACTACTACACACGCCGCATCTGCAACCACCACAGCCTCTGCTCCTCACAACAACGTCAACAAATACGTCGGAAGTTTCAGCAGCAGCAGTAGCAGCAGCAACTACAGCAATGTGAGACAGTCGCATGTAAAAACTAGCACCTCTATTACCACCACTACTAGCAGCAGCAGCAACAACAACAGTGGTAGTAGTAGCAGTAGTGTAAGTGGTGCCTACCACAGAAAGAACTTAAGTGACGTGCCAGCCATGGTTGCATCCGACAACAACGCCAAGAATGAAGAGGCGAACATCTTGGCTGGTAAAAAAAACGAACCTAATGCTAAGCCTATTCGACAGCACGTCACTGATAAAGTTAAAGAGACCCCGGTTATGAATAACTCCTTGACTGTTAGTAACAAAGAATCTAAAATCATGCCTAATGCTTCAATTAGCGTTAAGGAACCTCAGATCAGGAATGCAGTTGCTAATGCTCCTGCAGTTAACATCAAAGAACCTCAAGTTAGGAATGCTGTGGCTACTACTGCTGCTTCAGTCAGTACTGCTGCTGCCAGATCACCTATCAAGTTGAAGATCAGCGGTTCTTCATTATCATTCTCCAACTCTCTGAAACCTCCTGCTGCCAGCAGTCACAACGATCTGAACAGCAGTCTGCAGAGACATCCCTCGGTGGCCACGATAGCGTCGACGTTACCGCCGCCGCCACCACCACCACAGGCGTCCTCGTCGACATTTACTGCCAACCAGTCCAGTCAAGAGAAGGAGCCCATAAAAATAAAGCTGAACCTGAAGGCAGTGAACCAAGTGGAGGAGAGGCGGCCACCAGAGGAGTCGAACGGCATGAAAGTGGTCCTTAGCAAGAGCAAGGACGGAAGCTACATTCAGCAGTCTCAACTGCAGAATGCTGGCCAGAGTGCTAGACCATCAGCGAATTCCTACATTAATGATCCTCTGCCTCCGGTTCTATCGCTTCCTCCTCCTCCTGTTCAGCAGCAGCACCACGGTCATCATCACAAGAAGAGGAAAGCAGAGCATAGCTCGTCGTCGTCCTCACACTCATCTCATCACAGAAAGCACTTGAAACTAGATAAAACGTCGCAGGAACAAGATTCCAACCAGCAACCAATGCCTCAGCCGCATCATCAGCAGCAACAACAACGTCATCAACCACAGCAGCCACAACCGCGTGTAAATATACAAAACAACTTCAATGCTTACATGTCTTCTCTTCCGTTCCGCAAATGATAGCATTGAACTTTGTAAATATGTAATTTTACGTTTGTTAACATTCATCTTCATCCATCTTAACTAAATCTGGCAGAACTCTGTTGGGCGTCTTGAAACATGAAGAGCCAACATTTTTTGTCTTTTATGTTGACTGTTATATATGTATGTATATATATGTTGGTAATAGACCATAATTTTTACAATATTCTATAAATTTTGCCGAATGTTTGGCGTATTTTTATAATATTCAAAAATAAGATTTTAAATATTCAATATTTCCCTATATATACAGCAAGGAGCACTGATGATGATTCATTCGGAATCGAAATATGGCCTTATTTGCAGCATGAATTCGAAAAATAAGTTTATTTTGAATTTTAATAAACTAAACGTTCACCAAAAAACTTTAGTGAGAAAAACCGAAAAACCGAACTACAAACATATTAACGCCAAACATTCGGTAGAATTTATAGAATATTGTAAAAAGTATGTATGTATATATATATATATTATATTTATATAATATATTTATATATATATATGTATATATATATATATATTTATGTAGGTATATATATCTGTATATATATTTATGTAGGTATATATATATATATATATCATATAAAGTAATTTGTATGTTCAATTGTTTGTGCATACATGTATTCGTACGTACTTATTTGTATTAATTTCTAAATGTCTAAGTATGTTCACCTATCTGTACATTTGTATATACGCCTGTCTGTATGAGTATGTATGTATGTATGCATAGATGTACAACAGATTTTTACGATTTTTTAACAATTCGATTAAAAAGAAGTTCCTTCAATTGATTTTTAATTGTTCGATTTTGGTTTGAAAATCTTTGTACATTTAGTTGCAATATAGTTTATCTTTGCACATTATGCTATTGATCTTTGTTCGAGGTTTTCTAGATAAACTCTTATGTAAATGGAGTCTTTGGTTTTATGAGTTAATGTTTCTACGCTCCCTAACGTTTTGTAAACAACTAAATTGATCCGCGTGTTCAACGTTCACTAATCGTGTTATCTCGTATTATCTACATGGACGAGGTTACAGAAGTTCCCAGAGGAAGGCCCAAGTCCGGAAGGTTATGGAAGGAACCCAGGCCTACTAAGTAAAATTTTTGCCTAATAAAAATCTTTCAGTAAAAAATGTGCACCATACTTTTTCAATTTAATTTAAATTTTAATTTAAGTTCAGTTTGAGTCATTTTTTAGCCCGGCTTCAGTGGTTAGTAGGGCTTAGATTTAGAAAGGGGCTAAGCTTAGCTTAGGAAGGCTCTTAGCAACTAAGTTTTGTTTTAGTAGCGTGCATCTCTTCTCGAAGAGTGCGCTAGTGATAAGCCTCTCCCACTCATATTGAATATTTAAAATCTTATTTTTGAATATTATAAAAATAAATATCATTTTAATAACTTGAGACTTAACAAATCCCAGCTAAAACACATGGTGCGATGACAGTATGATAGGGCAATAGATTAGATTAGAATTACTATTAGATTCATTAAAGATATAGATAGATCGTTAGATAGGTGTATAAAATATAAATGATGCTACTTATTTAAACTTTTTTAGTAACACATGGTCATGATATGACACCAACAGGAAAAAATGTTATTTTTTAAAAAATGATTATGCGTAAATGTAGTAATCCTGGCAGCCTGTGCTGTTTGGCATCACCCTAAGCAAAATGCTTGCTACATTAAAAACACATTTAATAGTGTTGTGTCATTTCTATCAAGCCTGTCTAAAATCTGCAAACCGAAAAACCTCCGAAGCACGTGGAAGAAGAAGGTCGAAGAAAAATGCATCAAAAAATCTATAAAAGAGTTGGAGAAGGAATTGAAAAGTCACAAACAGGACAAGCTGGAGGTTGAAACTGAAATCTATTTAAAAAAAATAACTTTAATTTTCTTCCTATTTCATTCTAAAATGCCTCTAATAATTTATGTATATACACTTTTTTTTTAAATGGTTTATTCACTATATATTTCATTACATTCAGATTATTAATCTACCATTTTAAAACACCTGAAAAGGATTTAAGAAGGAGGCAGAAAATAAATAAAGAGAAAAAGTTACTGAATGAAAGGCGGGGAGAGGTGACTCAAAAAGTAAGTAAGACTCCGTTAAATAAATTATCCACCCACCACTCATAAATGAAAAGTTTATTAATTAAAACAAAAATTTAAATCTTTTTTTTTAAAACAATTAATCTAAAAACGAGTATAGATAATAATAAATTAAAAAACATATAAAAACAAATAGTTAAATACAAAAACAGACATAATTATTGTATGCATGAGTGTTTGTGTGTGTACATGTACCTGTGTATGTGCTTGTATGCGCGCTTGTATACGCCCCAGTGTAAAACCATCAAAAGATTTTTTCAATGAAATTTTGGTAAATCAAATCTTGCTTAATCAAACCAAAGATTATTATTATTAATATCCAAAATAGTAAATATAAATCAATTTATCTTTAAAAACGGCGCCAAAAACAAAATAGTTACTAGCGGTACACATATACATACTCATGTATGTACGTATGTATATATGTACGTATGTATATATGTATGCATACATATATAAAAACAAATAAATGCAGTTATACAGAAATACACATACGACAGACATTTACACAAATAAATAGGCATACATAAACATACAAATGAATACACGCAAATAAACATTTAGATACGCACGCATACAATCGTACGAATAGGCATGCATACGTACGCAAACACAGAAATGAAATAGATACACACACGTAAATTAATACACCATCTACTAATTGGAAAGTAAAATTTAATTTTGCCAGGTTACAAACACGAAAAAGTTGAAAAGGTTGAAGAAGAAGCAGTTGAAGGGTATCGTGAAGAGATAGACAGGACCCATGATTGAACATTCTGTGTATTTGTCTCAATCTCTCTCTTTTTCTCCCTCTCCTCTTCCTCTTTATCAAAACCCGTTTCTACAAACACACGCATACATACATTAATATATAGCTTCAATATTACACACATTGTTGTAAGCGTTCATGTGTGCACATAGGAATCCACATTGAATTACAATGAATTGAATAAAACGAATCATCTTTAAAATCGTTTATTTATGGATTTTTTTTTACAAACTAACAAATTAATTAAGATTGTATTCACTTGCTAGAGTTGTTAATAAATAAAACACGTGCGATAATACTAGATTAATTTTCTGTATACATATACATTTAATACATACATACATTTATATACAAATTTATGTGTACATTCGTGGATATATATATATGTGTGTGTGTGTGCGCGCGCATTTACATACACAATCGTTATGCAATGATATAAAATATATAATATGGAAAATGGATCTATTTATTATTTATGATCTTCTTCCTTTCGGGGATGAAATACCGCCATTGTTATAAGTCAAAACTCCGTCTGAAGACGTGGTTGTCCTGACAGAATTATCGTATAAAAAATCGAACAAATTGTCCGTGCGATGTTGCCCCAGTGCCCCCCGATTAGGCGAAAAATTAGCGAGTGGGTTCGCCATGAGGGAGAAAAGTTCGAGGACAGCCGGATCCGTGTGCAGTAGACTGTCGAAACCTAGGGCGGGGAATATTGAGGATGACGTTGAAGGGTAGGCGGGTAAGTTGAAGGGACTAGTACTTGTGGACGATGAAGAAGATGAAAAGTTTGATGTGTGTTTGAATGGATTGAAGTTAATGCTGCCACCGCCCCCACTGCTGTTTTGGGAGTTGCTGCTGCCATGGTGGTTGTTGTTGCTATGGTGGCGGTGGGCTAATGGAGGTACTAATACGGGGCTTGGTGAAGCGGGTGTAAGAGGAGGCGAGTTATTTCTAAGGGGAATGTTGACTGGTGAGAGGTCGTAGATCGTCGGGCTGTCGTCATTGGAGTAACTGGTCGATGAGGGATTGTCCGAGGCCTCTACTCTGAAATTTCGCTGCCGGTGTGGTTTGCTATTGGATTTACAGTTGTTGTTGTTGTTGTCATGTGAGATTGAGGTTGAGGACGACGAGGTTGTCGTCGTCGTAACTAGGTCGCAACTTGTTGATTCATCATCAGTTTCTGTCAGGTCTATAATGTCTTCATCGGCACCTGCCGTTGTTTAAAAAAGTTAAATTGCAACAAACTATAAACACTTTTTTTACATAACCATCTAAAGATTACATTCAGATTAGCTAGATATTCGCAAATACCAGATAGTGTGTTACATAGACTCTTCTTCCACATATCTGAAAAAAAGACATTCAAATTAGCTAGATGTTGAAACATACCAGCAGCAGAATTTGGATGGTTGTGCTGGGGTTCTGTAGATGGAACAGGGGTGCTGATGTTTGTTGAATCATTAACCATCTCTAGGCTCGTATTCAACAAGTTTGAATCGTCTAGGTTGATGTTATTTTTACTACTGCTATTGTTGTTGTTATTATTATTACTGTTGTTGTATTCGCTTGATACCAAAGTCCAGCTGCCGTCCTTCATGAGTTCCACTTCAACTGAGTCTGACATCTCTTTCAAGACCTCCACGAATAAACTTGAGAAATAAATAAATAAATAAAATAATAATTAATTAATTAATTAATTGAATGAATTTATAGTTTAGCTGAAAGTAAATTAATGAGGTTGATGCCGAGATAATGTCAGGCGATTTCAAAATGTGATAACTTGACATCTTTTACAAATACACAAACGAAATCTATGCCCATCTCCCAGTGTGAGATAAGTTCATTGAAGACAGCTGCATAACTATGAGCAGTCTCTGGAGGGGACAAACAGTGAGAAGGCGTTGGTTTGAAAAATGGCAATTTGTTAGAAAAAGCCTGATGGTTGATTTCATTTTCTATAGTTTCAAGTCCGTAGTACGCTATAAAAGGTGCAGGTTATCAACCAATTCAAACAAATATAACAGGCTTTCGTTGGTGGAAACTACCTCTTTAGTATCAGACAAAAGATTTTTAATTAGAAATTTTAAAATTATTAATAAAGTAATATTTTTTTTAGATCATTTTAAAAGCATCAACACTATGGTAGATAACTTTACTAAAGATACAAGTTTGTGACAAACATTTCTACAAATAAAGAAGCAGTAGCGATTTTGGCTTTCACTTTTTCCAGTAGGTAGCGATTTTGAAGCTAATACTCTCTTACTTACTCCTACTTGCAGTATTAGTAGTAACGGTAGCTACGCTTCTTTCCACCGAGTAGCGTTAACAACCTTGCCCGATAGGTACAAACATTCCCAATGCATACAAACCAGTAAACCAAAACACATGTACCCACCCGTCAATGATTAGCTTATTGAACTCGGCGGACCGATCACAAACAGGGCAGACCCACGTCGGCTTCTTCTCGTTCATCTGTAGGTAGGTGAGGGCGTCGAAACATTGAAGGTGGCTGCAAGAGGTCGCTCGACAGGGCAAGGTCATCCTCATCTTCCCGAGCTATTTTTCCAAAGTAAAATGACAAAATAATTCTAAAATGAATAATAATAATTATTATAATTAATAATAATTGTTTTTTTATTATTCGCAGGCACAAAAAAGTAAACATGTACTTGTGTCAGCGTCTTAACTAAAATAGAATACAGAAACAAAAAATAACTATGAAACCCATATACTGACAATATATACCGATAGGGAGAAAGAAAAACTGGAAAATATCAGCATCCATCAAAGTTTACCAAATGAGAAATTAAAGAGAATCTACATGTTAGCATATTCTCGCAATTATATGTATTCACGCGTAAATACATATTTATATATGGAAATTTAAGCTTTATACATACATACTAACGATGATAATAATTATTATTATGACACATCAACGCATAATAATGATATTGTAATATTTAAATTACGAAAATTAATGTTGACTGACTGCAGCTATAACTACTAAGATGATGATCATACTCTTTTTTGTGAAAAATAATTGAGGAAAAATAAATGAATGACGAAAAATAGACAATAAAATAAACAATATTATAATAATATTTATAATAATAATAGTAGTTATAAATCAGAATATTTTCTTTTACAGGGCAAAGAAGGGATACTCTAAGACTTGTCATTGCAATCTCAGCATCCTGGTCCATTGATAGCTTCTCTTTAACTTTTGAGAAATAAATAAATAATTTTTAATTATTACTATTATAATTGTTTAATAATATAATTCAACAGAAATCTATAATTATTAATATTAATTAAGGAAAATTTAAAATATTAATCATAGACAAATGTGCACATACAGATGACAACATCTCACAAACACACATACACATTCATAAACATTAATAAGTAAAAAAAGTCTGACAAAGTGCTGAAGACCAGTACAAATGAATAATAGAAATAACAATAAATTATTATTATAATTATTAATATAATTATTATTAAATATAATGATTACTCAGTGCTTTAGTGGTTTCAGATTTGCAGACTCCGTTCCTCTTCAAACGCTGCAGTAGTGTACTGGAGTTTAACTTTCGTACGAGGTTTATACAGGCGCAATGACTCTAGTATTAGACAAAAAATACTTTAGGATAATAATTAAACTATATTATATTATATAAAACTTATTTTAGGATAATAATAATTATAATATATAATAATAATATTTTTATTTCTTCAAATTACTATTGATAATTTCTAAACCGAATAATACAAGTTTGGTTTATGTTAAAAGTCTTAAGAAACGTCATTTCCTTCAGAGCCTAACTTTATTCTCCTCAATGCTCCATATTATAGTGACGACGTTATTGATGGACGTGGACAATCGACAAAGCCTCGTTATATCAACCGGCCGATTTGGTCGCTTCGCCTCGACGCCCGGTTTGTTTGTGGGAATAAGGTTCTGCAGTTTAAGATTAGGGAAGAGTATTGTATACCAGCTATGATGACTGTATAACATTCTATCTGATGTATATATATATACTGCATTTAACACACATAAAAACACACACCACACATAACACACGCGCGTATATATGCTGTAAGCCGCATATACAATGCCCAATAATGCACAAAGAATTAGTATATATCAAAAATCTAAGTTACATAAAAATTAATGTTAGCTAACAGGTAGTGGGGCAAAGACCCCATTAACTTTGACGGCCACCCCATTAGGGAAGCAGTCGGGCTGCCTGGATGACGGGTCGTTTAGGCAGAAACGTAACTGAAGTTGGCAGGAGAACTCGAATTGGTTATTACCTAAAGATTGCCTGTTTAACATAATTTATTCTAATTACTCACCATTGTAAATTTAAAGGTAATAATGAAAATATTCAATCAATTAATATATAACTCGCTTCCATTACTTTAGAAATTTGAATAAAAAATGAAAAATAATTACATACCTATATACACATATATGCCCATACACGCACGCTCGTGCAAGCACACAGACACCCACCACCCCCACAGACATAGATTGACATTATTTATAGACAATATTCTTCTTTAAATTAAACATAATTATCTTTAAATTTGACAAAAAAAAATTATTAAAAAATCCATCCACCTTGAATTTGATATTTCTCTGATGTGATTCTCGTTGAGGCTGAAGCTCACTCTATTCTCCTGCTGCTTATTTTGGAGAAGCTTTGGGACTGTTGTTTGAGGGAAACATTTGTATCACTAAACTACATCATTAAAAAACCATTTTATCGATAAATCACATAATTTTGTCATGAATCATTGTGACTTTTAATATGAATCATAATTTAAGTATAAATTTATAAATAGCTAGTCAATTAGAAGACAAAAAAGACCAATGCATTACTTAAGCTGACTGGCTTCATGACATCACACAGGATGTCGTAGAATGGTAGGTGTTTTAGTCGTACCTCGACAAATGGTGGTAAGTTTTCTTGCGGTGCTACACAATCTCGATCGTTTAAAATTGGACATATATCTGATTCTATTTGGATAAAAAAATCATAAATATTATTAGATTAAAAAAAAATAAATAAAAATTTAATACAATTTTGAAGACTTTTTTAAATGATATACAAAAATGAAATTAGATGAATGCTTCATACATACCAGCTTGATTTCGGTTCATGAGATAAGATGCGTATCCAACAGATATCCTCTGTGAATATTTTTGATGTAATTCTTTTATCTTTGCTTGGACTTGTAGTGAGACACCACCCTCCACCAGCATCAGAGCTCTTTGCATTAGTTCAGTTTTGCGACCACATCGACTTTGGTTGGCTATACCCAATAAAAGCTGGAGTTCCGAAACTCGGAAAGACATCACCATGTTCTATGGGTGTGTTTGTTTGTGGCTTTGTGGGCATATGTAAGAGGTGGTTTTGGTGTTTTCTATGTTTCAGATGCTATGTTTTTTGGTTACATTAATTAATTATTTTTCTTATTATTAATGATTAATAATACAACAACAACAACACACGTTTAGACGACATTTTCCCCGAGATCGGGGTTGCCGTTTGGCTACCTATGATGAAACCGAAATACCCCTCGATGAGGGCCATTGTCACTTCTGTCATCATAAGTAATTTATTTGGCTAATTTTTATGCAGGATGCCCTTCCTTACACAACCACAGTTATAAGCAGTGGGCCTAGCCTTTGATGATCCAACATCACTCACAAGGCAGTGAGGGTCAGTTTAATGATTAATAATAATAAAGACAAATTATTTTTTTATTTATTATTAAGATGGTTTTTTTTCTGTTTTATATTATAATAAAAAAATTAAAATTTAGTTTCAGTAGAAAGTTAAAGTGCAGTAATTGAGGAGTGTGTTTGACTTTTTTTTACTTTTCTTGCAAAATTAGGCAACATAGAAATTAACTAAAAGTCTTTTGTAGAAAATGGAAGTGTGTTTGAAATATTTAGTTTTCATTTTAAAAATCACCGGAGTTTTAGTTTAGTTTAGCTTTAGAGATTTTAGTTTAGTAGACTCTTTTAGTTTTTTTTAGAGTTTTTATTTTTAGTTGCAACAAAAAGCAAAACCATGATGTGAAAAAAAGTGAAAAATTGCGACAAACTCACTCGAAGATCCGTTTTTTCAGTCATTTTTTTCATATTATTCCATAACTCCTAAGTAAAATCAGAAATAAGTTAAAAAGTAATAAATAAATAAAATACTTGACGACATAACAGAGAAAAACTCGATCATCGCCTCTTGCCAAACCAACATACACATATACAAGACATATAAAGAAAATTGGAGGCACATACTACATAGATATAATAGCGATATGCGCGTGTGTGCGTGCTTGCGTTGTAGTCGTTGTTGTATCGTTGTTCATCTACTTGTTCGTATGTGTTTGTGCACAATCTTGTCGTTGCGGCTAGCGTTTTAATGATGCAGCTTGCTTCAAGCAGCTTTGTAACAGCTGCCGAATTATGTTAATTGTTCTGCCTATGAATATTCATCTGAAAATATCAAGTTTTGTTGCGGATTTCAGCTCAAAGTCTAGTTTTTCGGATTTTTTGGTCAATTTTTCTGTTTTTCACAAAACAAAATTGGAAGAAGTCGTCAAAGCTCTCATCGATGTTTTTAATCAGAGGTAAATACAGAAGAGATATATCACCACGAGCAACAACTTATGCGTGTTATATAACAATTTTTTTCTAAGTTTTTTTCTTACAAAAATTACTCAGTTTAAAATAGGCGAGGCAATAAAAGCAGAATATCAAAAAATGATATAAAGGCATATATATATATATAAGAATGATATAAAAAAAGGATAGAACGCTTACCTACCAAACGTTCAGTTTGAGAGACAGAAACTGGAACAGCCCAATAATTTACCTCACTTTAACGAGATTCAAGAAAAATCAAGCCATACACACATAACTGAGCAATGTGTAACAACACATAAACAGCAAGATGAAACACGACTGTTTGTACAATTTGGGCATACACATTTTTTATAAATACATGTTCGTACACAATAGTATACACGTGTGCGTGCGTGTGTGTGTGCTACGTATGTGAAGCAGATGTGTACGTGCGTGTGTCGGTGTGCACATGCATATATTTGACTATGAAATTATTATAATTCAGTTGCTGTAAGCAGCTGATGAAAACTGCTGTAAATAAATAAAAGTATCATGTATATACATATATATGTACACACACACACACACACACACACACACACACATAATTACACCCACATATGTGTTTGTGCAGACGCGCATGAGTGTGTGTCGTGTGTGATCGTGCGTGTTCAAATTTAACGTAACGGTACTACGCGTAACGATAGGTTTTGCGTCAAACTGGTCACTAAACTTCGATAAACTATCGAGTTACCTATGAAATTTTCGATGACAAAATTATGATTTTCGACAAAGACATCATTATTTTCAATATTATCGAAATAAAATGGCAATAAATAGAAAAGAAAACAAAGGAAAAAGATGTACACGTCGGCAAAGCGTACAAATTTAAAAATTTGAAAAATCTCATTATCATATATGTAAATAGAGCAGCTGCCTAATTATCATAATAAATAACGAGCAAAGATACGCCTGCTGCTAATACATAAACGTACGTACACAAAAACGCACGTATGCTTATAATTATACAAGTGTGCATACCATACATCCATACATCCGCATCTGTGTATGTTCATTCACATGCAGCTATAAATATACATTCTATGTATATTCATACATTTATACGTTCATAAATCTAAAATTATATATATATATATATATATTTATATATACGAAAATATAGTAGAATAAAATAATAAATAAATATTTGCTGCTAAACACACACACACACATGTATGCATGAATGTATAATGAAAATAATACAATTTTAACTATATATCATGCAGCATATAAATACAATGTATTTACATCTCTAGATATAGATACACGCGTATGAAACGAACAGCAATAAAAAACACACACACACAGACGCCACACACACACACAGACGCCACACACACACACACAGACGCCACACACACACACATTAACATATATATATATATATATATGTGTGTACATATATATGTGTGTTTCCGTGTGTTTTGTATGATGAAACGTACAGCAGTAACAATAGTAGTAGTAACCATCCCATTGCTGTAATGATACAAGTGGAAGTAATTGTAGTAAGAGTATTGGTAGTAATAGTAGAGATGCACCCAAGAGCCGAATAGTTGATCTAATCCAAAGGCCATATAACTGAAAACCCACAATTGTGAAAAAATTGGATTTTTAGAACGAAAAGCAAGCTATTGAAAAAAAGCGATTCATGTCTACTGAACCATTTTTTATTGAGATAATATACAATCTCCTGTTCAAATTCAAACGTTTTAACAACTAAATACGATGGCAAAAATAAATTTTCCGCTAGTAATTATAATTAACAGTTATTAATGTTCTGGAATCCAAAAAGTTTGATGGCTCAAACGGAAGTTGAGCTACTAGGCCTTTAAAAATGCCCAGACCGAAAACTCGGTACGTCTCTAATTTCTTAAAGAAATGGTAAAAGATGTTTGATTAACATGTTTGAATAACTTTGTTTGCTTTTGTAGCAGTAGAAGCAGCGACGGCAGTAGCAGTAAAAGAAGTAAAAGTAGCAGAAAAATAAGTTAAAGTAGTATTAAGTTTTTTTCATTTTCTTACAAAATTAAAACTTGAACAAATGCGAAATTTTGTACTACGAACAAGCCATGAGTGCAGCAAAAAATAAAAGAATTAAAACATAAAAATACCAGACAACTTAACCATTACACCATCGCATCGTCATAAACATACATACAAACACACACACACACACACACACACACACACTCAGTCAAAAACGGACAAATATTAGGATATATCCAAACTAGAGGTGAACATGGGATCGGGAACCGCGAGAATTCCGTGTTTCCCATGAGATTCCCATGGGAGATTCCCATGAGATTCCCATTTCCAATTTTCGGAAATGGGAATTTTATGGAATAGGAAATCGCCGCTCGGGGATAGAAAATGATGGGCGGGAATGAGAAAAATGACATCAACATGTAAAAATAAAAGCTTATCAATACATTTAAATATGTACACTCATGCACATGAGATAGACTCGTACATAACATAGGCCCCCAGGTGTGCGTTAACAAAGAAGATAACCCCCATGGAATCAAGTGAAAATTTTTTCTGAATATACATGTATGTATGATGTACGTATATGCATATTTGTACACTCTATATAACTCTATATAACCCCATACAACTCTATACAACCTAATATAACCCTATATAACTCTATATGGCCCTATATAAGTCTATATAACTTTATATAATCCTATGTAACTCTATATAACATTATATAACTATATATAAATATGAATAACTCTATATAAAAATGGGAAGGAAACTCATGAATAATTTAATTGTACCTACTTGACGATGCCAAATTATAGAACCTATATTATATACATTGACAAAATGCGAACATTCAATATGAAATATCTTCCAACATTAAGAAAAATTATACAGAAAATAATTAATAATTATGAAATTATAATTACTGATATCGTTATTACACTGTAGTTTATTATTTGATCATAATTTCGCGGTGATTTTGACGTAATTTTCTAAAAGATTTAGGCTGTCACCAATGGAATCGTTAGTATGATGGTATTTATTATTACATAATTATCACATACTTGTCATCAACATTACTAAATAAATAACGAAAAAATAACATTTTCTACATTAAATATTATCCTATCATCCCTCCAACCATCGTAGCATTTATATAGCGCAGATTCAAACATCAAAAAAATAAATTCACACCAAATGGAATTGAAAATTAGAAGCCATTTAAGAAATGGTTGATGACAACAGTATTAACAATAACAACGTCAACAACAAATTAAACAATATTAACCATTAACCCAACAAATAAATAATAATAATAATAACAATATTATCGATTAACCCAACAGCAGCAGCGTCGTAGAAGAGACGAAATCAACAAACAAGCGCCAGTTCGGCGTGAACAAGGGCGTCGTATCGAGGGCAGTGGTGAAATTCCTCGAGCCCCCAAAACCGCACCCCTGCACCGCCTGTTTCGCCTTCCCGAGTACCTTCCTAACCCACAAATACGTTCTTGAGATGATCAGGCTGACACTTAGCTCACACGTCGAATCCTTCTACGTCAAATCGATTCAATTCGTCGATCGGAATACGATACACGGGGCACAGGGAATGGATAATCGCTGGCTGGTCACTTTCGATAGAAAAGAGGCCAAAGAGAAATTGGTAGCGGTAGGCTTGACTCTATTCAACAGAAAGTTGACCGTTTTTGACTACGACGAAATCTTGAAAGAGGAGTACAAGGAGTTCATCGAGTATAAGAAGTTGAAAGATAAATTATTTGCCAAGTCCGAATTCCCGAATTCCGAAATTAACGATACTTCTGCTGCTGCTGCTACTACAGCTGCTGCTTCTACTACTACCGCTACTAATTCGACAAAAGTAATCGATGAAAGTAATAAATAAACATATTAACAAGTAAAAATTGAATAAATAAAATTTGAAATTCAATTTGTTGCTAAAATTGTTGAACGAAATTAAACGGGTTATATAGGACTGAAAATTTACTTCTACGCTGATAAAATTATTAACATTCAATTAACCAATTACTTACTAATTAACCAATCAATTAAATAAATGATTGATTGAATGATCAATTGAATAAATATTTAATTATATCTTTTCATTATCTAATCGTAACTTTTATCGATCATACGAATCAAAGAAAAAAAATCAACCAACACCAGTTGTTTCAATAATATATACATATATATATATATATATATAATTTAAATAAAATAATAATATAAATTAAAATATATAAGTAATTAATAATAATAACAAACAAGCAAATATAGTAGAATAATAATAATAAATACTAAGCATATTGACAAACATCTATAATAATTGATAATCTAAATAATTGAAAATTCAAAATGTTCATAATACCAATAACAACAACAACAATAATAATAATAATAAATATCATCATAATTTTTTATTATTACGACCAATCATCCCTAAGGCTTATTGCGATTCTTCTGATGATTTATGTAGCGCCCAATTAAATTGCAAAACTCGCGACAGGATATCAGGCCAAAGTCAAATAAATTAACCAGATGTAGAGTCAGGTTGTTAGAAAGATTGTTAGCGATGAAGTAATCGGCGTTGAGGTCGATGAAGTCGCCGCAAGCCGTCGCTATCTGGCAGTCGCCTGTGAAGCTGGTGGTGACGTGGAAGATATTGATGATGGTGTGGCTGATGTGGAAGATGATGATAATGTAACGTAGAAGATGATGACGTAGAAGATGATACACAAAAAAAAACAACCACACCAACTTGTTGTGCATGACATGGAGGTTCCACAGCTTCATGACCTCCTTCTCACCCTCATTCACGTCCATGAATTCATCTATCATCTTAAATAATAATAATAAATAATATTAATATCGGTGGTAAAAACAAATCATCAACAACATTATCACCACCAACAACAACAGCAACAAATCATCATCACCACCAACAACAACAAATCATCAACAACAACGTCACCTGTTTAGTCTTCTGGCACAGCCACAAGGGGTCATTCTCCCCCTCGCTATCGATCTCAATATACTTCGGGTCGATAGGCTGGCACGTTGATGTGTGGTAGTACACCCTACAAAGATGATAGGCAATAAAATTATAATAATTATAATTATGATAATTATTATTATTGTTATAATTATAAATATTATTGACCTCGTGTGTCCATGAATGAACTGCTTCGTGTTGTTGTAGTCGTTTGCTATGTTCTGACTGGCCGATTTTTTGGACCTGTCAATCAAAAATTAAAAAAAAAAATAGCAGCGTCATCACGTCACACTCGTAGTCTTAGATCTCTGCCCTAACGTCTTCATACATTTCATCCAAACTTCTTCTTTTAAAAAACAAAAACGCAATTTCATTCCAAACGAAATTTGAGCATTTGAGCGCGTGTTCGGCAATCATACTGCTTCCAACAAATATTTTAATAAATCTAAAGTCCCGTTCTTCGAATACAATTATCAACTATCCGAAAACTATCCTGGAATGATATTCGGCCGGATATCGCCGGGTGGTTAGTGAAAAAAATCCGGATATTCGAGCGGAACTAAGATCTGGTGAAATCCTACCGACAACATCACAACAGCAGTAACATCATCCCAAGAACATCAGCAGAAATGACTTACTTGCAGACGAGGACTTCGGTGACATTCATCCTTTTGGAAGGCCGACCAACTCTAGAGACGCCGTGGTGCAGCAAGTTACCTATCCGATCGTTCAAATCATTATTTGTACCATTACATTATAATATTATTATTACTTTTGAATAAATCCTAAAATACCTTCAAAAGAACCATCGTAACTTTCATCCAATGAAACATCTATCCGTCCTCCTGTAGAACTCTCCTGATTGGTCGGTCGAAGGATTGATTTTATTGGTTGATTGGTTAAAGGATTGAGTTAATTGGTTAAAGGATCGATTTAATTTGTTGAAGGATTGATTTAATTAGTTAAAAGATTAATTTAATTGGTTAGAAAATTGACTTAACCGGTTAATTGAACAGAATATTTAATTGGTTGATTGATACAGGTTGATTTATTAACCTATCACATAATCTAATGATTGATTGGTCAATTAAAATATTAATTTAATTGGTTGAATGATATGATTAGTCAATTAAAAAATATTGACTCTATTAGTTGATTGACTTAATTGGTCGTACAATACAATTGGATAATTAAATGATTGACGTTTCTGATGGTTGGTAGGTTCAAAGTAGTTAATTGATATGAATGGCTAATCCAAACGATTGATCTAATTGGTTGAATGACATGATTTGATTGGTAGATTGATTGGTTTGGCTGGTTTTGTTAAATATGTGACTGATTTGATTTAAAGCTAATTACTTTTTATAAATTTCTTTTTTTTTGTAATACCACGAAATATCAACATCACACACACACACACACACACACACACACACACACACACACACACACACACACACACAAAGATACCACAATAATGCCAAAAATACCCAAAACACACAAACACACACACATGCGCCAATGAGTCACACATTCCTGGGACACGGATGGGTAGGTAGGAATCTCTTTGTAGTTGAACCCGACAACTTAACCACAACACAGGACGACCTGACTCCCTTAACCGTCTCACTAATAATCCAGAACTCAAGATACAACGAAAAATTAATTACACGTAAAAAAAACAAAAAAAAAAAAAAAACAAGAGAAACCACAAACGGTATGAACAAAATGGAATCTGCTATGACAGAATTTAAGATGGTACATCAGTGACGTGATCTTCCTGCAGTCGAGCATGCACCAGGGACAGGTACACCCCTGGCGAGATTCCGTCTGCTGCCTAACTCGACCGTTTAGTAGGAACTGGTAAAATATTTTCGGCGTTTTGTTGTCATTTTTCGTCGTTGCGGGCAATGCCGTCGTTGTTGTCGTTGTTGGTGGTGGTGTAGGGTTGTTTGGAGTCTTGGATAACTTAAAATCTGGATGGGATTTCAAATTGTAAGTATCATTAATCATCATTTACCAGTTTTAGCAGTGTCATCTCAAGGAAAACAAGGCAGAGTGTTATCTCAAAGCAAAGACAAAATGAAACAGCAATGTAAAACGGCAATTTTAACCAGAGTTTAAAGCAATCTGACCAGGCGTCAGTGAACTGTTACTTATGTTATTATTATTATTGTTGTTGTTACTGTTATTATTATTGTTGTTGGCGTCACTGTCAACCGCAGAACCGTTTGTCATGGTAGGAGCAGTTTTGTTGTTGTTGTGGTACAGTCTGAGGTACTTTGTTGTTGTTGTTGGTAGATTATTATTATTACTATTGTTATTATTATTATTACTACTACTACTATTGTTATTATTATTGTTGTTTTTGTTATCAACCCATTGAAGTTTAAATACGATCTTTGGTCTTTTGATGGCCTCCTTTGGTACCTTTGGTCAAAATGATTGCCATTGAAATTGGCATCATGTACAAGTAATGTATAACAAAATTAAAGATGAATAAATGAATGTAAGAATGAATGAATGAATGAACGTGTAGGAATGAATGAATGAATAAAACGAACGAACAAATGAATGAATAAAACGAACGAACAAGTGATTGAATGAATGAATGAACGAACGAAAAAATGACTGAATGAATGAACAAATAAAAGGAACAAAACATAAAACCTTCTTATCGGCAACAACCTGCCAGACTGCATTGTCGTCAAAATCTTTCCTGGCATTATCTTCGTAGAGCAAAATTTCATACAGACCGTCGACTAAAAGGACATCCCTACTCTGCCTAAACACGCTCAATTCGGCGTACAACTCTTTCGGCCTAGAGTGTAGGCCATCTTCACTCTCATTGTTGTTGCTGTGCTGGTGTTGTTGGGTCGTTGACGTTCTCAAGCGTTTCTTTGGCGGGTCTGCTGTGTCGATTGAAATATAAATGGAGATATGTGTCTGAGTGTGCATGTGGATGTGAGTGTGTGTATGTGTTTGTGAGTGTGTGTATGTATGTGGGTTTGTATGTATAACATTGTGTATATATGAATGCATGTGTGTGTGTGTGTATGTATGTATGTCGTACGTCGAACATACATACACACTGTGTATGTATGTTCGACACTGTGTATGTATGTATGTCGTACGTCGAACATACATACACACTGTGTATGTATGTTCGACGTACGACACACACACACACATACACACAAAGAAGCAAACATACACACACTGCTCACCATCTTGATTTCGGTACAGGATTCTAAATGACAACATTGTTGTCTTCACAGATGACGACATGCAACCTCGGTTTTGATTATTATTATTATTACAATTATTATTATTATTAAGGAGATCATTACTATTACCCCCACCATCTCCTTCTTCTTCATCTTCTTCATCATATAACTGAGCAGAGGGTATTAAGACATGAACACTATTATCATCATCAACTCTACTACTACTACTACTACTGCTGCTGCTACTACAACCATTACTATTATTGTTGTTGTCGTTATTATCATTATTATTAATTAAGATCTCTTTATCACATGTTAGCTGAACCCTGGTTAGAAATCTCACAGAGGCCTCTTGATTGGTTGGCTGTGGAGATGATGATGACGACGATGATGACGATGATTAGATTGATGATGATGGTGAGTAGATGGATGATGATTATGATGAATAGATAGATGATGATGAATAGATGGATGATGATGGCGATAATTAGCTAGATGATGATGGTGAATAGATGGATGATGATGATAATGATTAGCTAGATGATGATGAACAGATAGACGGTGATGATTAAGACGATGATGATGATGATGAGGAGGAAAATGATAAAAACGATGTGATGATGGATAGATAGATGACAAAGATGGATGATGGATAAAGACACACACACACGCGCGCGCGCGCACACAAAATAAGATTAACCTTTATTCTGTTTGTAGTAAGATATATAAGGCTAATGTCAAGGTCAACATGAGAGATTGAAGCACCTATATTTAAAAAATTAGAACCAAAAATAAAAAAATCATTTTTTGCACTGACGATAATAAGAATAATAATAAATAATAAGAAATAATATTTTTTTTAAATGTACTTTTACTTTCATCCGAGACTCCCAAGAAGTTTATGAGTAGGTTTTTGTATCGATGGTCGGGCGATTCATTTCTGCAAATAAAAGATCTTGTTTAATATTAACTATTAGCTGACATAACTATTATACTAAAATTTATAACTATATAATTATACATATCCTCTCTCTCTCACACACTCTCCTCTTTTTGTTGCACACACACACACACACACACCCACACAAACAAAGCACACATACACACACACATACATAAACCAAAAAGACACACACGCGCGCGCGCGCTCACAAACAATGATACATATTGATACAAATATATCAAAAAATCAATTTAACGCATCTGAATCGATAAAATTGTAATAATCTAGAGACAGAAACATATGCACTTTTTAACAGGGAATGATATTTCTTTCAGGTAATTCCTTGGAAACCCACCTCCTAACTTCCTGAAGAATAAAAATGTAATTAGGAGTAAATTAATTAATTTATTTTATTATTCACTAAAACGTTTTAATTTTTTCACCATATGAATTAAATTTGAATACTTTTGTTTGAAAATTAGCAGAAAATAATGAAAAAAAAATAATAAAAATATTTATTTCATCAATTTAGTAACAAAATAAAATCATTTACCTGTTAATTTTCTTTGTTTTCGAGCTCATGTAACTTAAATTTCTTTGTAGGAACATTGGCTAAAGTTTGAATAAAATGATTTACAATGATTCATCAAATTTTTGATAAAATATATTTTATATAATATATATGTATTTAAATATATATATATTAATAATTTATATTTAAATATATAAATAATATTAATTAGAATAATATCTATACAAATATTATTATCAAATCATCAGACTCACAGAAATTTTGTTTCTATACATTAGGAACCTGTATATCTGTGTGGGCTCTATCAGTTTATTTTTTGATGAATAATTAAAATAGCAATATTGAATTTTACCATGAATCTTTTCAATCGGTAAAAAGATATAACACTGTACAACTTAACACACATACTTTCAAATGATTGGAGGAAGGCTTCGGCCTCATTCGACTGATCATTGTTGGGAAAATTTTTTTCATTCATCATTTTTTGGTCTTCAGATCTTCACCCAATCTTCACTAATTCCACAGCATTATTTGATTATTTTTTTTAACATTTAATTAACTACTAAAACAAATTGAGAAAGATGAAAATAAATACATTAATTAAATTAAAACAAGTCATGAAACTAATCACTAATTTTTATTAATAAGTAAATTAAGTTAATTAAAAATTAAGTTAGACAAACATAATGAACAATGCATCAATCAAATCAAATCAATTATTTGCAAAGCAAAGTAGAAAAAAAATTAGTAAAAAATGAGTGATCACACCTTCACAATGGCGTCTATATAGAAGCAGAGTGACAACTTCGCAAATCGTTTCAAGACAATTTTAAACGAACAGAATTAATTATTAGTTAGAATCCGGAACGACGAAACTGAGAAACTCAAAACAAATGAAATCACCGCCGACTTTGAATCAATGGCCCTTTAAAAGTTGATCAAAATTAAAATTGCAAAGAACTACAAAGATGTCCATGGAAAATCCTATGAAATAAATAATGAAATCTAACTATAGTTTGAGTAATTTTTTTAAGTTTTGCTCTGGTATAGTGAATTAAGCTGGTAATTTGTTATTAGATTTGTGTAGTACTTAATTTTTTAAACATAAAAATGTATAATTTGTTAACAAAAATTTTGACGTTTTTGACATATAGTATCTTAAATCGATTGAATAGTTACCATTATATATTGCCGCTGAGCTGAACTTGAACTATAGTGGCAATGATATAAAAAATTTAGCTGGTAGTTTGTGACTATATTTGTATATTTTTAAATTTTTTAAATATGAAATTGTATAATTTGGTAACGAAAACTACGAATATTTAATAACGTTCACTATTTAGATCATATAGACATAAAGGCAAATCCTATCAGCCTGAGTTCATAGGCCTTAAACAAGCCATCTCTGATTTTCATCGTGTCCAACTTAATCCAATCTATTTATTTTTCATAAAGATGAGCCGCCAGATTCAAAATTGCTTTTCTATTTAAAATAAAATTTATATTAAATTCACTAAAAATTGTTTTTATTTTACTCGGTTTATTTTCAGTTTAATTTATTCAGATGAATTCGCAGGCCCAGTCAGTTTTTATTCAATTTTTGTTTTGCTGTCAGTTTTATTAATTTTACATTTAACTTTATTATTAACTAACTAAAAAATATTTATTAAATTTATTAAATAAATATATTTTATTTTTATAATTTAATTTTTTAATAATTTTTTTCCCTAATTTAGAAAAAATAGAGTAGTCAAGAAAACGTTGAAAAGAAATACTTCAAAACAAACAGAGAATGTGGAAGTTAGTTTTTTTTAAAAATACTCTGGTCATAAATAGGTTAAATAAAGTCTCTCTAGCTAGATCTTTTAAAAGTCTAGATCTCTTCAGTAGTCTAGAATTCTAGATAGAACTAATTTGTAATTAATTTGTTTTTAAAAGTTAAGCTAGTAATTCTACAAAACTTGAATAGTTAAATTAAAGTCATTTACTTGTTAATTTGGAGTGTGATGTGTTAGTTGCAGATTCAATTGAATAGAAAAGCAGATTCAATTGAATAGAAAAGCAGATTCAATTGAATAGAATAATTAGAATTATCCAAAACAATTAGTGATTAGTTGTTCTATATTTGTGGGTTATTAAACTGTTATGAACTAGTATTTTAATCATATTTTTTTAAAAATTAGGTATTTTTTAATTGAATAGAAAAATTAGAATTATCCAAAACAATTAGTGATTAGTTGTTCTATATTTGTGGGTTATTAAACTGTTATGAACTAGTATTTTAATCATATTTTTTTAAAAATTAGGTATTTTGTAGAATACGTCCTCTTGAAAACTCGCAAGAAATAGCATGCATTAGGAAGCTGTCGGCGACCACAGTTTCTATGGTGTCCCCAGAGGTCAGTCTTTGATTCATTTTTCTGATTTTTTTTATTTTTCAAATTTTATTTAAAAAAATTTAAAATTTACAGCTTTTTGTTAATTTCAACTTAAATTATATATTAAATGAATTAAAAGTTGTCCCAATTCTAATATATGTTCTAAAGTTGCAGTTCAAATTTAATCCATTATTAAACCAACATTCACCTTCAATTGAATAAATAACATCATTCTAATTTCATATTCAGGCCGTTAGGAATGGAACTGTTAATAAAGAGGTATGTGTGTGTGTGTGTGTGTGTGTGTGTGTGTGTGTGTGTGTGTGTGTGTGTGTGTGTGTGTTTGTGTATTTTTTTCATTTTAAAAATTTTATCATAATCAATAACATATCAAATAATTTATGTATGTATGTATGTATCTATGTATGTATATGTGTGTGTGTGTATTTATGTATACATGTGTGTGTGTGTGTGTATATGTGTGATAAATAGTTTATTGCAATAAAATAAATATAAATAAATAAAATTTGAGTGAAAATTTTTTTGCCACATTTCCAGACCTTATGCTCTTTCCAAAGGGTCTTTGACGAAGGAACCACGCAAGAGTCCCTATTCGAGCAGACGGGCTACCCCCTGGTGGACGATGTACTTCACGGGAAAAATGGCTAGTTATAATTTATTGTAATTCTTAATTATGACTATATAATTATTATAATTAATAATTATGGCTATGTTGCTATAATTGTTTTTTTTATTCTGTTTGGGTTTTATTTTTTCATTTTTGTTGTATATATATATATATATATGTGTGTGTGTGTGTGTGTGTGTACGTGCGCGCGTAAATGGTAACACATGTGTAATATCTAATTTTTACATGAATCACTAATCAGGTCTTTTGTTCACGTACGGGGTGACGTCATCGGGGAAAACCCACACGATGAGTGGGTCGCCGAGTGACCCGGGCATTCTGCCTAGGTGCTTGGAATGTATTTTTAATAGCATCCAATCCCTGCAAGCTAAAAAATACGTTGGTCGTTTGTGGTGTTGCTTCTATGTTTGTCGTTTTGTAAGAGGTTTTTGTTTGTGGTGCCGTTTTTTGTTTGTTTGTTTGTGGTGTTTGTGTGTATGCTTGTTGTTGTATGTTTGTGTATGTTCGCGTTAATGTTTGCTTAGCATGTAATATGTCGTTTGTGTGGTGTTGTTGTTTTTTTGTTTGCTCACTGCGGTTGTGTGTATTTAACTTGAAGTTAATCCTAACCCCAACACTAACCAATGACCAATGAATGACGTCACAAACAATGACCACCCCCACCCACTCAGGTCTTCAAGCCCGACAAGATGAATGGCTATGACGTGCAGAGCGAGGCGGACGCCATGCTGGAGAGGCAGACGAGAGACATCACGCCAAAACTCGTAGGCTTCAAAAATAACAGGTACCTAGTGATACATACTGGATGGCGCGCTGGTGTAATGGTTAAGCTGTCTGGCATTCATGATGCAGTGACCGGGTTCAAATGCAAAGAGGATCCCGGCCTGTCACGTGCACATATGTGTGACGCATCCATTCATGTGTTTTTTGTACGCTGTGTGTTTGTTGTAATAACCTTCATTGGGCTATTTTCACTCATGCTTTTATTCATCTATTCACACTGACGTCATTTCTCCCGACCAATAGCAGAGAGCCAAATAGAAGCAGCTCAGCCCCGGACATCAGCTGTTTGAATAATGACGGAGTGGGCGGAGCGTCGCCGATCAATCGCGTTGCGGATATCGATGTCGACTCATTCTATTCAGTCTTCATCTCCTACGTTGAAATCTACAACAACTACGTCTACGACCTCCTCGAGGAACTGGCCTTCGATCCTGTTTCCGGCTACAAGTGAGTGAAGATGGCGGCGTCCGGCTGTTGTGGGGTTCAGTTAGTTAGGAAAGGAGTTTGGCTTTGTGTGTGTGCGTGTGTGTACGTGTGTGTATGTGTACGTGTGTGTATGTGTGTTTGTAACTCAACCATTCAAGTTTGATTGATTCCAATCGTCGAGTGATGATATTTCTTAGTCGCCCACACCTCAGGCCGCCAGTTTCGAAGAACATCAGAGAGGACACGGAACACAACATGTACGTCAGCGGGGTCGTCGAGGTCGAGGTCATGAACCCTGAAGAGGCCGTTGAACTCCTCATCAAAGGTCAATCATCATCATCATCATAATTATTAACGTCATAATTGTTATCTTAATTATAGATAATAATTTTTCTCCTATATTATATTTTCAATTTCGATTTAAAAGGTCAGAAAAGGAGGAAGGTCGCCTACACGACCTTGAACTCCGAGTCGAGTCGCAGTCACAGCATATTCAACGTCAGAGTCGTTCAAGGACCCGTGGACCCCCAAGGAGAACACGTTCTACTTGTCAGCACATCCCTAATTTCTCAATAATTCGCCTTAATTTGTTTTTTCCCTAGAATTTCATCTATAATAATTTAGGCCATAATCATATAATTATTTTTTTAATACTAACGCTCTCTCTTTCTTTTTCTTTCTCTCTCTCTCACACACACACACACACACACTCGAATGTTTCACTAATTCGTAAATTAGGACAAAAAGAAATTAGTAGCAAGTCAGTTGTCGCTGGTCGATCTGGCGGGCAGTGAGAGGACCGGCAGGACAGGAAGTGCGGGCGATCGACTGAAGGAGGCCGGTCTGTTCTTTCCTCCCTTTTTTTATTTCTATGTTTTACTTTTCCATCTCTCTCTTTCTTTCTCTCTCTCTTTCTCTCTCTCACATAATAAAATAATTTTCTTTTTTTTAAATTTTTTCAAATTTCATCAAGTTAACATCAACAAATCAATCTCTCTCTCTCTTCTTTCTCTCTCTCTCTCTTCTTTCTCTCTCTCTCTCTTCTTTCTCTCTCTCTTTCTCTCTCTAAATTATATTAACTAAACGAAAAATCTGAAAAAACCCAACACCCATGAAGGCAACATCAACCAGTCCTTGATGGCCCTGAGAAACTGCATCGAGATTCTGAGAGAGAACCAGAAGTCCGGCTGCACTAAGGTTGTACCATAACAATAAGAATAATAATTACGAATAATAATAATAATAATAAATAATAATAGCAATAATAATAAATAATAATAGCAATAATAATAACTCCTTTCTAGATGGTTCCCTATAGAGATTCGAGGCTAACGCTATTGTTCAAGACGTTCTTTGAGGGTAAGGGTAAGATTAACATGATCGTCTGCGTCAATCCTAAGGCTTCTGATTATGATGAAACTTTGGTTTGTTGTTGTCATTGCTATTGTTGTTGGTTGTTGTTGTTGGTTGTTGTTGTTGTTGTTGTTGTTGTTGTTGTTGGGTGTTGTCATTGTTGTCGTTGTTGTTGTTGTTGTTGTTGTTGTTGTTGTTGTTGTTGTTGTTGTGACATTAATTAATCAATCGTTCTGTCGTTATTAGTGTTGTAACATTAATTAATCATCCGTTGTTGTTGTTGTTACATTAATTTATCATCCGTTGTTGTTGTTGCGACATTAATCGACCATGACGACATTAATAACACTTATAACAACAACAACAACACCGTGGACAACTGCAGCTATATATTGCTAGTCCAACAACAACAAGACCACTGCTACCAGACACAAAAACAATAACGACAAAAAAAACAACGACATTAACAACAACAGTTAAAACTTTCTTCACCCCAATGACGACCAATTTAACAGAACGTAATGAAATTCGCCGAGTTGACCCAAGAGGTTCAGATAGCTAAGGCCCAGGCGCCCAAACTAGACACCGGATTGACCCCTGGCAGAAGGATGGCTAATATACAGCTGAAGGAAGCTATTAAGATGAATCCTGGTGCATATGCTGTTGTATGCTGTAGTTTTTGTTTATATTGTTGTTGTTGTTGTTGTTATTATTATTGTTGTTGTTGTTGTTGTTGTTGTTATTATTACGATTACGTCATCAACAAAAACATAAACGTCATCACTCCAACCAACAAAAAATAAACAGGTGCAAGTGAATTAGCCCACCTACACAAATCTCTGGTCTACAGTCTGGGACCACCTTTTCCTCCGTTTGTTGTATGTTGGCCGTTTTGTTTCATTCATTCGTTCGTTTGATTCATTCGTTCGTTTGATTCATTCATTCGTTCGTTCGTTCATTCATTCTTTCATTGGTCCATTCATTCATTCGTTCTTTCATTCATTCATTGGTCCATTCATTCATTCATTCGTTTAGTCAATCTTTAATTATTTATGTCTAACTAACTTGATATTCTCAGTTTTCATGCTATATTTGCTCATTCGCTCACCCATTCTGTCATTCATTCATTGGTTCGTTCGTTCAATCAATCATTCATTCATTTATTTATCCATTCATTCAATTCATCCACTAATTACATCACGACCGTCCTGAAGTTGAATGATGTCCGTGACGAGATGTGTTTACCTGGCCTGCTGAAATTCTTGAAAGACAGGCAGACTGTTAGGAATACCCTGGTCAACGATCTGGCCTCCAAAGGTTTTCTGGTTTTTGTTGTGTTGTTGTTGTGGTTGTTTAGTTGTTGTTAGGTTTTTATTTGATAGTTTTTTGCTTTTGTCTGAACTGGAGTAAGTCGTAAAACCTTAGAATCCTCCCTTCATAATTCCATAATTATTTCATCCACAATCTAATTATTTCAACCCGAACAATTCAGAAGATGGATTTCGTTCAAGGCTGATGGAGGTCGATAGGGAGCTGAGCGAACTCCGACAGCAAGTTGGCCACCTCCAACAGATTGTCAAGTCGAAGGAGGATGAGAATAGTTCGATGTTACGCAGATGCACCGAGCAGGAAAGGTTGAACGAGTCGCTCCACGTCAAGGTGGCCGTCTACGAGCAAGAAAGGATGGAACTGGAGAAAGAAGTGGGATTTCGGGATGTAGGGATTTCGGGATGTTGGTGTATACGTGGAATTTGGATGTCGGTGTACTTAGACTGGGAGATTGTTGTTGAGATGAAGTTTGCTTTTTCAATTCAATGTATTCGATTATCTATTTTTTTTTTTTTTTAAATTAAAAATAATTCGTCTCAGGTTGGCGAAAAAAATTGGACCATAGTCCAAGAGAAGATGAAGAATAACAAGTTGAGGATGGATTACAACGCTAAGCTGGCTCTCACCGAGCACCAGTACACCCAGAATATTGTTACTATTACTTTTCTCTCCTTTATTTGGTTTGATAGATTATATAAATGTAGTTTTGATCGGATAAACCCGAAATTTAATTGAATCTTAATTAATTTTTATTTCATTTTCTAATATCTAAATTCACTTTTCTCCTCCCTCCCCATCGTACAAACGCAGGAACACGCCAAACGAAAATTAAAAGAAGAAACCGCCATGAAGATCCAGTCGAAACAGCAAAAACTGGACCTCCTACGTACAATCATCAACGCCGATAGTGACGCTCCAGAAACTCCAAGGGGTAGGCTGGGATCCGTGGCCCGCAGTAGAAATTTTCCGTCCCAGATGGATTTGGGGCCAAAGGGAGGTGAAAGTTCATCCAGGGCTTTTAAGTTGCCCATTAGTACCCCCTATAGAAGAAAACCGAAGTCTCCTCCTCCAATTAAGCCAGTTCGTTTTTTATCCATTAAATTTCGGAATCTCGTTTCGGTACTATGTTTTGTTTTTGATACTTCGGAATTTCAATAAATTTCGGAAGCTCGTTTCGGTATTATGTTTTGTTTTCGATACTAATGTTTTCAATCAAAAGTTTTTTTTTTCGTTTTTGTTTTTCGTTGTCGTTTTTAAAGTTGAAACTTTTCGTGATGAATTCTGGCTTTTAGCTCTTCATAAGCTGCCTGATCGTCATTAATTGTAAGACTAACTTCTGATATATTTTCTTTCCCTATCCAGTTATTCATGTTTTACATCTATAGTTGCTTACTTTATATTTGTATTACATTTTATTTAATATTTTATCTATATTCTTATTTATTCACAATTTTACCCTACCAATCAACCAACCAATCCATTAATCAACCGACCAACCAACCAATCAACCAACCAACCACGCGCAGAAACCGATGGCACTTGAAAGAAGTGGCAGGAGAAGATCGAAATCAACGGACGCTCTGTGGACGGAGAACCAGGTCGATAACCAGGCTGACGTGGGCTTCTGAACTTTAACCCCTATTGAACTTTAACTCCTTATCACTTTTTTATCATTTATTAAAAAAAATGTTCAGCTAATTAGTTATCCATTTCATTAATCGTGGATTGTTTTTAGGTAGCGTAACTTTTTATAAGTAAATTTTTGTGTCTTATCGTGACTGCCCGTGTAATTACGTTAATGTTTTAACGACGCCTGCTCCTGATTATCGTACTTTTCCTAAATCACTATTTCTCCATGATCGTTTTAATATGACAACAGCTAACCTTTGGTAGTTAGTAAGTAATTTTTAAAGAAATGAAAATCGCCGTTTTTCTATATTTTATGTAAGCTTCAAGCATTGTAAATTCGTCATGCAAGTATATATAGATATTTTATAAGTGCATTCAACAACCACGCATTATGAATATTATCCGTCGTCATTCTATCTTTGATGTGATACCTGTGGAATTTTTTGATATTGTCATGAAATCATGTTTTAATGTTCGGTAAAATGTTGAAACGTTCAAATTTTGGGATCGATTTCGATTTTTGATGATCTAGACAAATTGTCAGGTGAGTCAGAGTTTCGGGTTTGAAAGTTATTCGATGGAGCAGTAGTAGCAGCTGAGCGGGTCGTAGCTGTCCCTGATTCGTACGTGCGCCCGGTAGTGGGCTCGCCTGAAAAGTCCGAACGGCGATTCCAGGTGATCTTTTTTCGAGGATTTCGATCTGCGAAGAGTTCCATCCCATTTTGAAAATGTCGGTTCGAATCGCGCGATGCACGGCGGCTTCTTGTCAGCCTTCTGACCGAAGTTTATCTTCAAATCCTTCAAACTGCTCTTAGAAAGACCTTTGTTTTCCGTTTTACTCTTGGAGCTTTTAAGGCTCTGCTTGGAGTTCTGCCTGGGGGTCGCCGCACCTGACTTCAGACCGATAGATGGAACTTTCGAATTTTTTCTACTGACACTCGTCTGGCTCTGGAAGGAGAGGCGAGAGGTAAGGTTCTTGAGTTTCGCCAGAGACATCCCTACAAAAGCGTTCCCAATTGCGATTTTTATTTAAAAAAAATATTGTTCGTACGATATTACGGTATATTATTTTGTTTTATTAGCAATAAAATAATTTTAATTACTTTTGTAATGTTAATTTTTACTATTTTTTAATGTTTTGTTGCTGTTTGAGGCCCAACATTTATTGAAACGTTATTTTAAAGAATGACGTATTTGTTTTGAAAGGCGCTAACTTTTGAATATATATTCAAGAGATGAAAATTAGTTGCATTTACTTTTTATCATTATTATTATTATAACTCATTTCAAAGTGACGAGTTCAAGTGTATGTTGCATAGCATGCATTGCTCGTTTGGTGTTGAGCTCCCTGCTAGCGATATCGCCACGTATCTTAGAAACCAAACAGTTTGCCTTTCAAACTTGTGTCTCTGATCCGTCGTTGTCCATCGAAGAAATGTGACACGTTTCCATTAAGCTACTTAACTAATTAATTAAAATAACAACACATTAAGTAATAAATTTATTACTATGAATCATTCAATTCACGAGTAAATAGGCTAATTCCTGAGGCGATCATCTCGAATAGAGACAACTAGTTTAGAGAATTCCTCGTGTTTGTAGTGCTGGAGACGCACAATGCAAACAACTTTATATTATTTCTAAATATCTTTTATTCAATTAATCGATATTTAGAACAAATAAAATATATTTAAAAATATATATATATATTTAATTATATATATTATACTGGAAGGAGACCATATTTTATACAGTATTATATGAATTCTACCGAATTGTTGGCATTAATCAATCCTGACCCCATACATTCCTAATAACTATAATCCCCAGTTCTCACGGGAATTCATCAATCTATTGAACACCAACAAATCATATTGCGTCTCTGGATGTCGAATCTTTCTTTACAAATGTTCCCTTTCACGACACAATTGATATCATCATCAATAATGTTAATCACTTAGACATGGTCCCATTAGGAGTACCAAAAACACATCTCAAATCTCTTCTCCAGATCTGCACCACCGAAGCACCTTTCAACAGCCCCACAGGCAAGCTATACAAGCAAATTGAAGGTGTAGCCGGGGGCCCACCATTCGGTGTCCTGCTGTCAAATTTCTTTTCAGGTCATCATGAGAGCAATTGACAACAAATCAAAGTGCTAATCCACTTGTTACTTGATGTTTGATTGACTGTTCAGTGTCATTCATCATGTTTTGGTTTGAACACACAAACACACATACATACACACACGCGCATTCACCATACACGCACGCGCATTCACCATACACGCACGCACACACACACGCACAAACCTACATATACATGAATAAGAACTCAAGTAAATGCCAGAGTTATTGATAGGATTTACAAAAAGTAAATTAAATAATAAAAGGAAAAATAACAAAAATAACCAATAGCAACAATAATAATTAGAAGAAATAATAATAATAAATAATAACAACAATAAAAATGGTGATAAAATTATTGTTGGTTGTTTGACAAGAAGGCCAGGTGACCCCGCAGACATTTGTTCGCATAGTGACCCTTCTCGCCACACTGCAATGGGGGGGGGGGAATAATTAAATGAATTTAAATTTAAATTTATAAAACAATAAACGACAAAATGAAAGTTAAACAAGACAAGCGTAACTGAACTGAAAAACAATGATGTGACCTAAACATGACAAATATAAAACTAAGTGATTCTGTCATTAAACTAAAACCCAACAAGATAACAAAGTAAACTATGACGACCTATACAAATCTAACCCAATTACGAAACAAAGTGACTCAGTTAGTTATTGACTTATGACCCAATTACAAAACCGAGCGGCCCGGCTACTGACCTATGACCCAATTACAAAACCAAGTGACCTATTAACTGAGCGATGACCAAATTTTAAAACCAAATGACCTTGAAACAGGTAACTTGTTCGAGGGGTCTGAGCTGTGATTGAGATGCGTCGCCGTTCATCTTGACGAAAGGTTCCTTCTTTAGCGATGGGATGAGGTCTGGGCAGGAGACGGCCTTGTGGCCAGGCTTGTTGCAGTAGTGGCAGATGAGGACATTCTTCTTGACGATCATGTTAGAGGAGGAGGTGTTCTCTATGATTGGCAGCTCGAATCTGGGACTATGGGTTGGGTGAGAAATTTGATTGATTCATGGCGGGGTGAATTACTAGATGAATGAATGAATGATAGATCAAATAAATGAATGATGAATAAAATTAATAAATGGATGAGAAGATTAATGATTGAATACTGGATGAATAAAATGATGGTTGGATAAATGAATGAAAAAACATGCAAGCACACACACACGCGCGCACGCAAGCACACACACGCGCGCACGCAAGCACACACACAAACATAGAGACGCACACAAACAAATTACTAACTGAATATATTTACAACTAGGGCCATCGAGACAAAAGCCACAAAGATAATTTATGCACAAAACTCTACGAACATGGCGATTTTTACATAGAGACCCTGAACAGGAAAATTAAAAGAAAAAACGCTTTTTAATTGACTCCATTTTATTTAAGCATTTATTCATTTAAAAATCCAATTTTGTCGCCATACTTATCAATTTATGAAAAAGTTAATAAACTGTTTCTAAATTGCGAAAATGAGATATTGGGTAGACGCGCGATAAAAAATCAATGTAGTAAAATTATCTAAAAAGACATTAATTACGTGAAAAGGTAACAAAATAATATTTAAAAAACTGGAAAAAGTGGAGAACCATGTCGGCAGAAGCCCCGATCGTACCAGGGGCAGGCCTTAATTCGACTCTCTGGGTCAATGTGAAGGAACGGGCAGTCCTTATTGCCACACTCACCTACGATAAATTCAATTTAATTAATTTAAAAGAAATTATTTCAAAATTATTTATTGTATATTTTAATAATCTTAATAATCTCTTAGTATATATATATATATATATACATATCATAAAACAATATATATAAACTTAATTTATCAAACTAAATACCAAACTGCAACTAACCAAATCTTGAGTAAAAGTAACATTCGGGCATTTTCTCCATATCAAACTCGTGTAAAAACTCGCAGTCATCACCCTTTTTACAAAGACCTCGAAGCCAGTGTTTGCAGACGACAGACTTGTCACCTCGGACATGGCGGTAGGGACAGTTGATTCCCTTGCTACAACTGTCAGTTAGGTAGAAGGAGCAGATGGCCGCTCCTGATTCTAATATGAGATGGCAGAATAAAAAACTATATATTTAATTTAAATTAAATTTAAAATCTTGAAATTAACTTTAAAATATAAAAACTCAAAATTCAAGACTAATTAAAATTTAGATATACTATTAACAAAAATTTATCACTGTCGAAAATAAGAAAGAATAAAAAAATTTATATTGAATAATTATTATTTCATTTAATCAAGTTAAATATTCTCAAAAATAGGAAAAAAAATCATATTGAACTTAAAAATTAATTAAATTTGTAATAATATAATCAAAATGAAGTAACTGACTGTCCATGCCGGGAAAGGGCAAAGTCTGCAAGCCTAACTGGAGGTCCAGTGCCCTCTCGATGTCGAAATAAATATGGTCGACATTGGCTACCAGGTCCTCCATTATTGTTTTTATTTATCTTGCAAAATATTTCACTTATTTATTTATTTTTGTATTTATTAGAATAATAATATCCATTGAAAGTTTAAATTACTATCTCGATATAGTTAATTTGTTTAAAGTTTGTTAAAACTTCCCCCTCTTTCAGGTTTTAACTTTTTAAATAAACTTTAATCTTTATAAAACCGAATCCAAATTTCGCTCGTATAAACAACAAAGACAACATTGCCAATACAGAGCAATTTTTGGTCTTCGTTAAGTTGAGTTTTTAACATATATATAGAATATCAAGGGGAGGCCTATTTACCAGCATACAACACCCTCTTATGGGTTGAAGCAGGGATATGCAAAAAACCTCAATTTTTTCAACTTTTAATTATTTTCAGTAATGTCTCCCCTCGCTCCAAACGACATAACTAGAATAATATGACTAATCGATCAATTCGATCTATCGGTCGGGCTATTTGTCGTGCTTGGATTGTTGGCTTACGAAATTGCATGGATTTTAATGAGCAAACAACAACACACGTTTAGACGACATTTTCCCCGAGATCGGGGATTTTAACGAGCAAGCTAAATGAAATATTTACTTGATTTAATATGCTTAAAACATTGTAGTAATTCTATTTAATTTTAATAATGATTAATAGAATTATGTATTATTAAATTATTTTTGTTAATTTGAATATAAAAATTGCTTTTGGTCCGGTGAAATCCGGTGGCTTACTGAAGCCGAAGGTTGGCTTAGTAGGATTGAACTATAGTCACTCTTTTTTTTACACTATTCGATCATGTTAAAAATTGGTTTGCTAATGAAATAAACGGCCTAAATAAATCAAAATTGTTATTTAAACAACTACCTTCATTATATTCAATGAATATTTTACATTCTGCTGGTGCTCATAAGAAAAGGCTGCTGAAATCATACGTTGGCTTACTGCAGTGGCTTACAGGGTTTCATAGAACTCTTACGATAGCACTTTTTTGTACATATAATGCTTTAAATAAATCAATATATTCATATCACAATTATTTTTGTCAGTACTGTAAATATAGAAATTGCTTTTGTCAGGTGAAAAACAGTGGCTTACTGAAGCCGTAGGCTGGCTTAATTGGATTTTTTCTCATGTATACAATACTATGAGATAAATCAATCAAACAATCAAACAATCAGTCAGTGGGTCGGTCGGTCGGTCAGTCAGTCAGCCAGCCAGCCAGCCAGCCAGCCAGCCAGTCAGCCAGTCAGTCAGTCAGTCAGTCAGTCAGTCAGTCAGTCAGTCAGTCAGTCAGTCAGTCAGTCAATCAATCAATCAACCGATCAATCAATCAACTAAATTGAATGAACCAAATAAACAAAAATAAAAACAAAAATAAATAAAAAAAATTTGCAGGGCCTGTTCAAACTCGAACAAACAGTTAACCGTACAGATCTACAAACAATTTCGAGATTTTAGTAAAGAAAGAAAAACACAGTAGTTGCTTTTATTTGAATTCATTCAAAAATGAAAAGTGACGGTAAATTAAAATTTTAAAATGTCAATTTTTTTTTAAATTCGTATTTTAAATAAACAAATATAACAAAATATCGACCGATAAAAATAATTATTATCCATTGTTATTATTATCATACACACTCCTTAGAAGTTCTCGAAGGATAATAAACCACGTAACATGAACATTTAGTAAGAACAGTTCACAACATATCATAATGACTAAATCAACATACTAAACAGAAATAATTTATACATGCATATATACAAAGTAAATCAAGAAATATCCAAAAATTATATAACCAATTTAAAAAAAACTAGAAACCAGCCAACATTTAATGAATAAATAAATAGACATTATTAAAAAGATTGTTCAAAAAGGTACAATTTAAGGCGACGACGAGAATGAAATGTAGTTTGTTTTGTTGGTGTGGTGTTGTGTTGTGAAGCGGAAACAAACACATCACACAAAACTAGTAAGAAGTCGCAAGAATAATAGTCAGCCACCTACCTATAATAAAATTACTCTCAGGGCCCTAGCTTACTTATAAACATTGACTCAACTCACCTACAAATTTGTATTTCTCGTTTTAGATGTTTCAAGTATTTTATTTAACATATTTTAACGTTTTTATTTTACTTGAAGCTTTTTAACTAATGTTAAGCCCTAGCCTACCTACAATTGTTTAACTCATCTCAGTCCATAACTTACCTATGAATTAAATTAAAGCCCGGTTCACGGTAAAGAAAATATAAAGTTGAAGAGAAAGATAGCAACAACGACACCGAATGAATGGATGTTGTGTATGTATGTGTTGTATTGATGTGTGTGTATGTAAATGTGCGGGCGCGCACTCTCCAGAAACTTCACTCACTACCGACGAACCTCCATTGCACCGACCATCATCTGACACGCATCGATGGAATGAATTTGACCGGATACTGAAAAATAAATTGAAAAAAAATTAATTTACTAAAATAAAAAACAAGCAATTGGAAAAAATAGGCAACTTATCTTTTTGAGATAACACTCAATCTTTGTTCAAATTCGAGTACTTTCAAAGGTACAATGAGACAAAAACAAATTTACCTTTAACATTATCTTCGATTTGTCATCGGAACGATCATCATGAGACCACCATCTGAAACGTGCTGACGCCCACCACAGCCCACCTCTCATCATTCTGTAGACAAGTTTTTATTAATTAGCGAAGTAGTAAATCAAGAAACAAAGGAACGAACGAATAAATGATTAACTGAATGATTGAACGATTGGTTGAATGAATAAATTAACTAATTAATCAACCAATGATTTAATGAATGAATAGAATGAATCAAAGAATAAATTAACTGAGGAATAATTTGAAAGATAGTGATAAAATGAATGAATGAATGAGAAAAATAAAAAAAAGTAACTAAATCATACTTCAAAAACCGTCGTTGTTGTTATCTTCGAATTGTCATCGGAACGATCATCATGAGACCTCCATCTGAAACGTGCTGATGCCCACCACAGCCCACCTCTCATCATTCTGTAGACATTTTTTAAATAGCGTATTAGTAAATCAAGGAACAAAGGAACGATCGAATAAATGATTAACTGAATGATTGAATAATTGGTTGAATGAATGAGTGAATGAATGAATTAATTAATAAATCAATGATTCAATTAATGAATAGAATGAATTAACGAATTAATTAATAGAAGAATAATTTAAAAGGTTGGGTGATAAAATGAACGAATGAGAAAAATAAAAAACGAAACTAAACCTTACTTCAAAAATCGTCGTTACTATACTTTCCATTGCACCGACCACTACCATCTGGTCGACACACAAAATACCATCCGAACTTCGGAGTGTCAGTCGAACAGCCAACGAGCTGATTCTACCTACCCCACCATCATCATATGTAAATCATCATGAGACCACCATCTAAAACGTGCTGACTCCCACCACTGCCCACCTCTCATCATTCTGTAAACAAAATTTTTTTATTTGCGTAGTAGTAAATGAATGTTAGAATCTTAGAAGCAAAAAAAATTAAATTATAAAATGAAAATAATGTCAAATAAATAAAATTTTAAAATAATAAAGTAAGTAAAATGTAAAAAAAACTTACCGTCGTCCATTCGACAAAGGCAGAATGTTGAATGCGGTCCGGTTCCTACGTTGTCTTCCAAAACTGGTCCCAGTCCTCTTCGAGATTGTTGTTGAAACAGTCCATGGAATGGAGAAAGAGAAAATTCTCATCAGAAAGCTTAGCGGTGCCTGCATCTCAAATTGTTTAATAAAAATAATCCTATCTACCTATTCAATTACCTTAACTAATCTATATTAAATTGTTAATGGTACGATAGTCGAAAGTCCCCCTTCATTCTCCCTCCTTGCACAGAGGTTCACCGACAACCAGGGCACCGGATAGTAAACCATTGCCGTGCGGATAGTAGACTACTGCCTTGCGGATAGTAAACCATTTGCCGTCCGGAAGCCGTGCGGGTAGTAGACTATGGCCGTGCCGCATAGTAAATCATTACCGTGCAGATAGTAAACCATTGCCGTCCGGATAGTAAACCATTGCCGGTTCACCACTGGCCACCAAGGCTTACCTCTGACAAGAGACTTTGAAATCCAGAGTCAATCGGCTATCGTACCCTCAACTTACCTATTCATTACATTTAAGCCCTAGCTTACCTAAAATTACAAAACTCAAGAGCCCAATTCATTGGCCTTTCGGCACCCACCCCACCACCTACGTAATGCCTTGGGCTCCAACTTAGTAATAATAATATAAAACTTAAACGCTAAATCTATTAATGAGTATGTGTTACAACGTAGCCTTAACTTACCTATTCATTACATTACGGTCCTAGCTTACCTAAAATTACAAAACTCAAGAGCCCAATTCATTGGCCTTTCGGCACCCACCCCACCACCTACGTAATGCCTTGGGCTCCAACTTAGTAATAATAATAATATAAAACTTAATAATTAACCTACCTATCGATACACTTACAGCGTTTTAATTTACATTACAAGATTGTTTCTAGAATTACATTATTGCCCTTAACTACCTATGAAATTAAATTACTCTCAACCTTAGTAATAATAAATTAGAATGTGTAATGAAAATAAAATTACGCTCAAATACTAACATATGTGTTTATGTATGTATTTGTTTGTGTGTGTATGTAATGCGCTGATGCGTGCAATGTGGGTGCAAGAAAAAAATAGAAGAGATAAACTTACGCGCCTACCTATTCAACTACATTAGTGTTGGATGCTTCTTATCTATTCTACCTACAATTAAAATTATGCCTATCTAACCTACCTATATAGCTACTTAATGTAATTGTGTGTATGTGCGTGTGCGTGTGAGCATTCTTACTTAATGTTAAATTACAGAGAAAAACAGAGAAAAAAAAATAAAATGTATCCCAGCCAGCCATTCTTTGCCACTGAATGAACGAACGTAGCCTGACATCTTCCACGATGAATTCCTTTGGAAGCTTCAACCTGAATAAAATGGATGAAATGGAAAAATCTTATTTATTTGACTAATTTAAATGAAAATAGAAAAACGAGCCGCGGTGAAACCCGCCGGAAAAGCCAGCCAACTGGCAAAAAAAAGAACCGCAAAGAAACCGTAAAACGTACCCCAGCAGGGCGTGCATTCTTTGCCATCGAATGAACGAACGTAGCGTGACATCACAACCACTCTGGTCGTCCACGATGAACTCCTCTGGAAGCTTCAACCTGGATAAATGAACCTGAAAAACCTAAATGAATGGAAAAATCTTATTTATTTAATTTAAATGAAAATAACCGCAAAGAAACCGACCGGTCGGCAAAGAAAAGAGAAAAGAAAAGCAAAGAAAGGTATCTATATAGGATTTATGCTCTATATAACTCTATATAACTCTATATAACTCTATATAACTCTATATAACTCTATATAACTCTATATAACTCTATATAACTCTATATAACTCTATATAACTCTATATAACTCTATATAACTCTATATAACTCTATATAACTCTATATAACTCTATATAACTCTATATAACTCTATATAACTCTATATAACTCTATATAACTCTATATAACTCTATATAACTCTATATAACTCTATATAACTCTATATAACTCTATATAACTCTATATAACTCTATATAACTCTATATAACTCTATATAACTCTATATAACTCTATATAACTCTATATAACTCTATATAACTCTATATAACTCTATATAACTCTATATAACTCTATATAACTCTATATAACTCTATATAACTCTATATAACTCTATATAACTCTATATAACTCTATATAACTCTATATAACTCTATATAACTCTATATAACTCTATATAACTCTATATAACTCTATATAACTCTATATAACTCTATATAACTCTATATAAGCATGCATACTACCACATTCAATCAATAAAAATCCCACTAAAACCAGGAACCACCGCGTACCTGCTGAATGTATGATGTGAAACAAATCAAAAAAAACACAAAACAAAAATCACACCACCAAGTAGAGTAAAAGAATAGGAGTCCCTAACCTACCTATGTAACTAAATTACCTTATGCCCTAGCCTACCTATATAATAAATTAATTTTTACCTCACCTACCTATGCTTCATTAACTTAACTCAAGACTCATGAAGAAAGAGAAAAAGGGGTAAAACAGAACATAAAATACTACCACACAAACAAACATAATGTATGTATGTATGTATGAGCAACCGTTAAAGAACCCACCTAAAATTAAAAAAATACCACCTACAAACATTCAAACCACCTACAAACATGCAAACTCTATATAACACTATATAACACTATATAACTCTATATAATAAAATAATTAAAAATAAAAAAATTTTAAAAATAAAATAAATGAGATCAGACAGACTGCTTCAAGCGAGGCAGAATGCTGATCTGATTTTCATGTTGTCTCAGCTCCTCTATTTATACTCGTTTCAACCATACATTCTCATCATTTCAATCAATCGCATCAGTAAAAAACTTGTTTAAATTATATACTGCACTATTATACAGTCTAAACCACAATGCTAACCGTACTAAATTGAAGTCATCGAACGAACGCCTTCGAAACTTTCTGGTTGGCTGGTTGAATCTGCTATATTGCTTTTCATATGAACATATAATCTAATATAATATAATTTAATTATTTGTATACATGGATTCCAGTCACTTTATATATATATATAATGAAAACTCATTATAAAAGCAACAGTAATCAGTGCTATATATGTAAGCACGCAGTTCAAATTTTCCGGGGAAAATTCAAAATTGTTTGGGACTACACCTCGCTTAACATCCAATTCCAAGCCGAGCCAAGCCAAGCTGAGCCAATATGCATAGATTTAAAAGCGCTTTTATGTTAATATTTTGCTCGCTATATTTATATATTTTATAAATTTATTATAAAAAACAACAGTAGCCATTACTATATATGTACGCACGCAGTTCAAATTTTTCGGGGAGAATTCAAAATAGTTTGAGACCACACCTTGCTTAACATCCGATACCAAGCCAAGCCAAGCCAAGCTGAGCCAATATGCATAGATTTATAACCCCTATTATGTTAAAATTTTGCTAGCTATATTTATATATTCTATAAATCCATTATAAAAACAACAGTAATCATTGCTATATATGTACGCACGCAGTTCAAATTTTTCTGAGAGAATTCAAAATAGTTTAAGACCACACCTTGCTTAACATCCGATTCGAAGCCAAGCTGAGCCAATATGCATAGATTTATAAGCGCTTTTATATTAAAATTTTGCTCGCTTTTTAAACGAATATCCCAATATAACAAATTCTCCATCCTATTTTAACTTTTTTTGATGCTTTTTAATCAGTCAGGTCACAAAAATCATTATCGATATCGCAATGAAATCAATTTGAAATTTTTTTTTAATTATTGATAAAATTTTTAAATTGTTGATAAAAATAACTAGTATATATAGCGTAGTAAAACGTTTAAAATTTTCTGAGAGAATTCAAAATAATTTGAGACTACACCATAACACAATTGTACAATTTGAATGTGTAAATACAACATTATAAATGTATTATAACTACGTGTATATACCTATCTATTTCTTTATTTAGTTCTGCCTGTGTATGATATTTTGTCAAATTTATTTTATAGGAATTGAATATAACCTTTATACCGGCTGATTAACTACAATGTAGTAAAATAACTACTTTCTATTATTTTTCTCCAACGATTTCGCAACGAATTGCCCATACCATATAATTAGAAGAAACTCTTTCAATCAATGTTTAAATTTTTATATTGTAATTTATTCTTTCGTTTTTGTTTCTGTACTAATTTTCGTGTCAGATACAATAATTTAGTTTTTAAGTAAATTTTCATTTTCGTAGCTATACACAAACATGCCTACCTGTTGCATTAAAAATTGCATTAATAATAAATAGAAATGAGAAAATTTCTGATGCATCTTTTCACAGGTTTATTTTCAAATTAAATTTACACTAAAATAAATGTAACAATATCCCTATACTCATTGAATAGAACTATTTTGTTTTACAATTACATATATTTTATTTTATAGACTATTATAATTTATAATGCTATCATGGATTACCATTTTATTATTAAAAGCAATACTTAAGAAATGCACAAGTTTCTGTAACAGTTTATAAAATTTCAGATTTCCTCAAAATGTAAAAATGCAAAACGATTGGATTAAGTGCATCAGACAGGAAATAAATGATTTCAAATGGCTTCCATCAAAAAATGCAAGAATATGCAGTGACCATTTCTGTAATAAAGATTATAAGGGTTATGATGGAGAAAGGAAGGTAATGCTGAGGAAAGCATTCCCATGTTTTCAAGTTAGTTATATTTATATGTCACCAGTTATACAAGGAAGCAATTCACATCATCATTGTACATTGCAACATTCTCATCTATACAAAAAATATAAAATGCATTCAACAATATTCCATGTATTTTATTAAAACTTAGAAAGGGCATAATGACATTGTGAATAATAAACCCTGCTTAGGACTGGGATCATCATCATCATACCAATCACCATTACAAGTAGAGTCAATTTTATATTAATGCCTAACAAGTTAACTAAATTGGCATAATCAAGTTTTTATATGAAATACACATCAAGTATTTAATGTAACAAATAAATTAACAGAAAAATTTCTGGAAAAGTTTAAAAAATTAGAACATATGGCTGATCAAAAATCATTCGCGTTGACACTTCATTTGTATGGGCATAAGGCATATGATTATCTTTGGACAAATGGCTTACATCTTCCTCACACTAGGACATTAAGAAAGTAATCTTGTCATACCTGTTCAATAATTTTAATAAGATTGTTTTAAATAACTATTCTCAATGTCATTTTATTAACACTACATTAAAAGGTGGCTACAAAACATTGATGGTATGCCTGGGGTGATTTCTACAAACCTTATTGACTAATGGTGATGGGGATCCTCTGGAACTGTAGGGTCATGACATTCAATCTAGTCATGGATTGAGAAATCAATCCTTGATATATTTGATAACAAACATTTATTATAATATAAGAATGAAAAAAAGATGTAGGTGTAAGGCAAAATCTTACTGGAACTATTATTTTTAGCAATTTACGATTTATTTTTTTATTTATGACTTTATCCATTTTCAATGATACCGATATTTTTATTTATTATTATCCATATTATACTCATGCCTATATAAATTAATTTGATTGTGGCTATTTCTATGCTTAATTATTTTATTTACTTGCCATAGGTATGAATAGCATTTAATAAATTAATGATAATAATTAATAACACAACATTCTAAGTGCATAAAATATAATAAATTAAAAGTACAATTTTTACAAACCTCATTGGTTATGGTGATGGGGATTCTTTAAAACTGAATGATCATGATCTAACAAGTCATGGATTGATGAATCACTGGAATCACAAATTATCTTTAATAAATTTAATAACAACATGTACTACAATTTAAGAATGAGGAATATTTTGTAAAACATTAAATGAAAAAAAAATTAGTTTGAATCACTCATAATTAATAAATTTTAATTAAATTGCAAGTTAGTTTGGGGAGTTTGAAGCTTGAATTGAACAAATTACAAAGTGTTTATTTTATAAAATTGATTGATAAGTTGTTTAATATATTTACTTAATTTAGTATATTTTTTATTCCCAGACCTAAGCATTGTAAATGAAAATTTTAAAACCAATCAAGCAATAGAATTTAGGATCTTAGGAACAAGTGCTGTTAGTCGTTAGTGTAGTAGTAGTATGTAGTAGTGTAGTGGTTGGTAGTTTCTAGTAGTCTAATCTGTTAATGTTCGTTAGTGTTATCTGTTATTTATTTCAATTAGTAATTAGAATCAATAGAGTTTAGTTTTAGCTTAATTATTAGAGTTTAGTAATTTAATTACTAATTAGTCGTCGTTTAGTGTTGTTACAGTTAATAACAACATGCACTACAATTTAAGAATGAGTTAAGTGTTGTTGGTGGTTCACAAAAAATTTTTATTTAAAATGCAAAAATATACTTAACCGTCATACAGCAATATCTATCCTAAAACAGCATCTAGTATCACCTTTTAAAACATTTTGAAATTTTAAATAAAAGCAATATTCCGAAATTAGTAAATATATGGTCGTAACTTTTGACTAGGGCGATAAAAAATCACCCTCCAATTTCCCTCCGGAAGTAAGCTCCTTGTTCGACCGTCAAAAATGAGCGAAGGCCGTTATATTTATTATAATTATATGTAGAATATAACATATATACTCCATGTAGGGGATGTTTTATCAATAAATACTTTATACTATATATTATATACATAATATACACATAATTCAATCAATCAATCAAACATGATGAATGACACGGAAAAGTCGAGCAACAAATGGATCTGCACTGTAATGCGTCGTTAGTTGCAGATGTTGGTATACACAATTTTTTTTTTAGGTGAAAGGTGCCTATGTTTAGGCTTATCACGTTAATTTTTTGCTAGATTTTCGACATCAGAGTGTGCTTTTTCTGTCGAAAGACAATGAGTTTTACTGACTTTTAATAAAAATACGGCTCACACCAATGTTTGACATCATAAGACTTGTTCTTCCCTTTCATCAACTATTATATTTCACCCTAAATTCAAGCAATAAAAATGAACAAAGACCATAAATAATAATAAAAAGAGAAGTAAATAACTACCAACTTCGAATAGTTTCTCCAAAATGCTTCAATGTCAACGATTTAAAAAAGTCAGATTTTAAAAGAATTGACAACTAAAGTTAGAACAGCCGACATTGAAAGGCAGAAAAATGAACAAGTAGAGGCATATAAAAGCCATACATTTCAAACAAGATAAGCATCATTGCCCGTCTAACTAACCAATAATTTTTATTCTACAACTTCATATTAAACTTCATATTAAATTTATATTATATGATATATTATATTATCATATACAACTTTTTCAATAGCAATTATTATTGCATAATTAAAAGTAAAAAAAACATATAAAAACAAAAAATTAATCACACCTGAGTTAACTAATAAGAAAAGCTGTCGAAAAACTAATAGCATTACATAACATTAGCATTAATGTCACGAAAAAGTTACATCAGCGCCGAAACCAATAACATCAAACAGATAACTATCAAGGTGCTAATATATAAACTCAATAACAGTTATTAACTATAGTGCAACTATTAACAACTAAAGTTCAATCTTATTCAATTAACATGTTAAATCATTTTTTAATAACATTAGAAACAAAATAAAAATAATTAAGTAAGCGAAACTATGCTTCAAACACACAGCACCGAACACACAAATCAGTGCATTAGGACATCACTACCCCGGTTTCCTTAATTTTAGGTAGTAAGGGTCTCAATCCCTAACCCCACTGTCAATCATCTTGACGTACTCCTTGCCAATGCAGATAAGTCCCGTGGCAGCTGCTGCCCCGATAATCACCCTGGCTGCATTATCTTCAGGGAGAAGTTTTTTGATCGTAGCCAGCAGAAGGACGGATCCAAAGTTAAAGATAACTGATCCAAAGACACTGTATCCTACTTTACGCAGTTCACCTGCGAAAAATTTTTTAATTGTTTATTCCTCTGCTTGGATTAATTTTAGCAAAAGCAATGTCGCAACCTTATTATTTGTAGCAGACAATGGCAGATAGCAAAATATCATATAACCTCATACCAAGTAGCAGCTAACCATTGATATAATATAACAGAACACACACACAAACATATAATTATAAATAAGTGGATGATTAGTGATTAGAACGTGGAAATTAATATTAAGATTAAGAAGGTCAATGTCATTTGTTAGCTAACAATCTAGTTTCATGTGTGGCCTGTGGTAGAGGTAGAGTCCGACCCCGATGTGAGCATTGAACCACAAGGCGTTTGCTACAGCTTGCTCGAAAGGATTGAAAACTCTGAAGATATTTTTTATATTAAATTTAATTATTTAAAAATCAAGTTTATGGTAAAAAGGAAGAACAATTTACAGACACCCAAATCAAATAGTAATAGTTACAATTACTTCCATAAAAAATGATGAATGAATGAATGAATCAATCAATCAATTAGCTTATAAAGCGCTATTTCCGCGATGTTCAACAGCGCTCCTCAATGAATTTTGAAAACAGATGGGTCTTGAGATCCGCTCTGAACTTCGCAAGTGGTGGAGAAGTAGTCAGAGAAGTAGGTAGAGAGTTCCAGAGAAAAGGACCAGAAAAAGCAAAAGCAGATTTGGCAAAAGAGTGTTTAACACGAGTTAAAAAAAAACGAGAAAAAGAAGACGATCGTAAACCGGGGCGTTTAGGTTCAATTAATATATCTGATAAATACTTTATTAGATTTATTAGATTAAATAATTTAGATTGAGACTTATACATGAACGTGCAAATTTAAAAAATTATTCTATATTTTATAGGTAGCCAGTGCAAGAGAACAAGATATGGAGATATATGAGAAAAGAAAGGGGCACGAGCAACTAGACAAGCAGCAGAGTTAAAAGCTTTACTTAAAGGATAGAGTATAGTCAGGAAGACCATAGTAGAGCGAGTTACAATAATCAATCCTAGATAAGACTAACGAAGTAACAAGAAGGAGAAGAGTAGGATCATAAAGAAAAGGCAAAAGTTTTTTATTCTACGTAGATGAAAGTAAGAGCTTCTAGCAACACTATTAATCTGAGAAGAGAGAGACATAGTAGAATCAAAGATAAAACTTAGACTACGAAACTTATGAGAGACATCAAGAGTTTTAGAATCAGGTAAGATAATAGGAGGAATAGTAATAGAGTGTTTAGATTTATTAAAACAAATTAATTCAAACTTAGAAGGATTAAGTTTAAGACACATAGAGTCAGACCAAGCATTAATTGAAGAAAGACATAGAGATAAATTATCAAGAACACTATTGAGATTAGATGGAGGAAAAGAAGTATAAATGTAAGAATCATCAGCATATAGTTGACTAGAGAAAGAAAAGTTGTTAATAATACGAGGTAGTTCAGAAGTATAGAGTATAAATAGAAGAGGGCCAAGGATAGAACCCTGAGGTACCCCGAAAGTAAGAGTAGTAGAGTTAGAAGTAGAATTATTGAGAAAAACAGAAGAAAAACGATTACAGAGATAAGAAGAAATCCAAGATAGACAAGAATCAGTAATATTAAAAGAATGATGCAGCAGTCTCAAAATATGAAATATGATGTCATGTCATGAAGTCATGCTAGTTAGTTAGTTAACTTACTTAATGTTAATCTCTAACGAACTAAATCATAAATGATTTCAACTTTTAAAATATTCTGATTAGTGTAGAGTTGTGTAGTGTAGTTTAAAAAAAAAGCTAACTCTCAGAGGAGGCATGGAATTTTTAAAAAATACTACAAATACTGACTTCCCGAATCCGGCGGGATTCATAACATTGGTCGAGAATAAGACAGAACTGATGCCCCCCACTGCCGGAAAATATGTGGAGTACAATTTGTTCTCCTTTACTACCATTCTATTGGTTTTTGCAACGATTTTTAAAGTGACTTAAAAACTCACAAGAGCAAGGGCGACGTTAACGGCTAAAAGTAAACGAGGTTTAAAATGAAAAAAATTATTCAGATTCTAATAGAAAGGTCATCAACTTAATATTTTGAAAATCCTTTCCACAAACAAATTGGGCGTTAAATTAAAAATGTCATCACAATTTAAAAATTATTCCCTTCATAACATTGACAAGAAATGAACTATGCCACAACCAACAAGCGTCTCTGCATTCAAACTCCGTTTCTGCGATTCTTGGGTAAAATTAATTAGTTGGGATCCTCGAAAGCAGAAACCTCTGTTGGTTTTGTTTTATTCTGTCGTTACTATCCATCACTACCAGGTGATTTTTGTTTAGAAGTTCTCTTTTAAAAAGCTATTTGTTGCCATAACGACCACATACACATTGTTTGCAGAAGTAGAACTTGTTTTTTCAATTAAATTGATTAATTAATTAATTAAAATATTTAATTAATTAATATTGTTCAATATAATGTTATTTGATAATAATAGTAATACATAATTATATTTTGATACAACAATAGAAAAAATGCCCCGTTCAAAGAAAGGTTGTACTGTGCCGTACTGTCTCATTCATTTTTTCATTCACTCATTCATTCTATCATTCATTCATTTATTCACTCATTCATTCTCTCACTCATTTATTTATTCACTCAGCCATCTATCCATCCATCCATCCGTCCATCCATCCACCCAAACTCACACAAATAACAACATCAACAAACACACACACAGAGTCAAATGGAACATCTGACAATCCCGCCACTGGTTAGTTCTATAATTAATAAATTTAAATTATCCAATTAAATTAATTATTTAATTAATTAACGAATTAATAAATAGATTTATAATAACAATGATATTTATTTATTGACATGGCCCAGTTGAGCTCCACCATGGCAAGACTGGTGCCCGCCTGATGACCTTGCAGAGTGACATGACCCAGAATGTAGGTCAGGTCAAGCGCATGCTGGCCTCCAAGCTGAACGCTGACCTCAGTCACGTAACGTGCGTCTTTAAAGGTCACCTGGAGGATTGATTGGTTGATTGATTGATTGATGGATGGATGGAGGAATAGATGGATAGTTGGATGGATGGATGGATGGATGGGCGGATTGATAAATGGATAGATATATTAATAATGTATGAATGAGTGAATGAATGAATGATTGAGTGAATTAGCAAACCAATCAATCAAACCTCTCATAGACGGACTAAAACCAGACACAACTACGCTAGGCGAGCTATCGCAATCATATCAAAAACGTCGCAACAACAACAACAACAACAACAAAGACAACAACAACAACAAAGACAACAACAACAAAGACATTATTGATGACGTTGACGATGACGTCATCCAGTTCGAGCTGCACGTCAGAAAGAGATCAGCTGATGCAAGAAGAAAAAATGGTATTGTTAAACGAAACAAAAAATTTACTTTTAATTTGAAAAATGCGTTCAGCGAAATTGCATTGTACAACAATGAAGGTTAAAGGTTGAAAGATTAAAAAGTTATAATTTAAAAAGTTAAAAGGTCAATTACATTATATAACATTAAGTCACATTAAATCACACCAATTAGCATTGACAAATTGCGATAAGTTTCGCTGGATCCCATTAATAATCTTCACAAGGCAATTTAAAGTCAACAAAGGATGACGTTGGTGACGGTGGGGAAGAGGAAGAAGAGGAGGAAGAGGACGATGAAGATGAAGATGGTGATGACGATGATGACGGAAGGAATCCGGAATACAAAATGCCAGATACTATAATCGTGAAAGTTCCAGAAGGTTTGGTTCTTCCTATCATCCTTATCATCGTTGTCCATATCATCCTCATCATCGTCGTCGTCGTCATCATCATCGTCGTCGTCGTCATCATCATAATCATCATCATCTTCTTCTTCTTCTTTTTCTTCTTCTTCATCATCTTCTTCTTCATTATCATCATTATCATCATCTTCTTCTTTTTCTTTACCATCATCATCTTCTTCTTCTTCCTCTTCTTCTTCTTTTTCTTCTTCTTCTTCTTCATCATCATCATCATCATTTTTTTCTTCTTCTTCTTCATCACCACCACCATCTACACTGCAAACATCCAACAACCCAGACGACGACAACAAAAACAACAACGGCAGCCAGACAAAGTGGAAAGAAATAAAAGTAATGATTGTGCGTCACAACCAGCATCAACCACAAAACCCAACATCATCATCATCAGCGACAGCATCATTATCAAAACTCGGTGGCTACAGAAACACGCGCAGCGGCTTGCTTTACAAAAACGCCTGTATGCAGACCACACCGAAGCCATGGAGTAGCCAGCAGATTGAGGCCTCTGTTTATTTTTACTATTTTTTATTTTCATTTTTTAATAATAATTATTCATAATCTTATCATTATTACCATAATTATAATTGTAATCTTAACCACACACACACACACACACACACACACACACAAATGCCATGTGTACGTGTGTGTGTGTGTGTGTGTGTGTGTGTGTGTGAGAAAAAACATATATATGGGTGGGGAGAGGGGA
>NW_008705311.1:646466-651437 GCF_000326865.2 Helobdella robusta | reverse complement strand
TGTGGTTAATATTATAATTATAAATTATAATCGTTTATTATTATTTTTATTATTATTCAGGCCTACAAAAACAGACGCTGTCGAGACACGCAGACGTTTTCGCAATCGACGGCCTCTCAACAGACGCCACAAGACACTTCGACGCAGATGAGCGCCGCCGGTCTAGTCTACGTGTCTAGAAGGTGATGATGATGATGGTGGTGGTGATGGTGGTGGCGTTGGTAGTAGTGGTAGTTGTGGTGGTGGTAGTGTGGTAGTGGTGGTGATGTTGGCTGGAGTCGAATGCAAAGAGGTCTTTTACTATCGCATGCCATGTGTGTGTGTGTGTGTTTGTTTGTTTGTGTATGTGTGTGCGTCTTTGTATGCGTGTATGCGTGTGTGTGTGTGTGTTTGTGTGGCTAATATCTATGAGGAGAATTAATAGTGAAAAATAATAATAAAATTATAACTTCTTAACTAGTTTTGATAAAGTTGTCGTTCCTGGCCAATACGTTGAGGCAGATTTGGCTTGGCAGATTTATATTAGAAAGGTTCGTTCGTTCGTTTGTTTGTTTGTTCGTTCGTTCGTTTGTTTGTTTGTGTCTGTGTGTGTACATCAAAAACAACAACTACGTCAACAACTACATCAACCACAACAACACTTACATTGATTTAACAACATCAACACACACGCAAAGTCAAAATTCGCTAATCACAAGGCCGACAAAATCACCCAATTAAAAAAAACTAGGTCATAACGGCACAGAGATACGCCAGAAGATGGCTGGCCAGAAAGCAGGTCACGAAGATGAGGATGAAGAAAAAGAGGATGCAAGAATGGAGAGAGAGCGATAGGGAGAGAGTTAGGAAGGAGATAGAGGAAAGGTTGAAGTGGGATGTTCAGAGGAGGGCTAATCCTACTACTAAAGAAGACTTTCAACTTCTTTATTCATCTCTTAAAGGTAAAATTTGGTCGTGTTATTAATTTATATCACTCATAAAACCAGCCAATCATACGACTGACCGATCGATCAATCGTCCAATCAAAAATTAGAATGGAAGGAAGCAGAGGAGAGGAAGCTGCGAAATGAATTAAGTGGGGCTGAGCTAAGAGCGGCCCTATGCATGCTGTTGGACGAAGAAGCTCGCATGATTGGTCACATTGAAGAAATGAAGGTGGAGCCAATAACTAATTAATTATTCATGAAATCCATCAAACAATTTAATGAGCTGATTAATTATTTAAAATGAAATTCCAAATTTAATCTACTTCACATTACACAATATTTAATTTATACTCATTTTATTGTGAATATAATCTATAAGGTAAATCATTCATTCGTTCGTTCGTTCATTCATTCATTCATTCATTCATTTATTCCATCATTCATTTTTCAATCAATAATTTAATCAATCATTCAATCAATCAACCAATCAAGGTGTCCGCCTTTGGCAAAATAAAAAATGAAAAGATTATCAAACAGTTACAAAAGGTAAGACGGAAGGAATTAGCACGCACACGCACATACCAACACACACACACTAACACGCACGCACACACGCACACACATGCGAACACACACACAAACAAACACACCAGATGTCTGCCCCGAAATCATGGCGACGCCCTGGCGACAATCGGCTGGTCACAATGGAGACCCCTCAGACGAAAAGAGCCGGAGAGTTGAAAGAACTCCACCGGACAATCAACATGTCCATGTCAGTGGACGAGAGGCTGGACGCACTGCTCATACTGAAGAACACCGTTCAGGTTAATTGACGATGATGGTGGTATTAGGATCATTGGTTTTAAATTTATCTGCATTACCAACTTATACTATAACGCCATTCACGCACACACACAGATACGCACACACACACACACAGACACTCACACACACACACAGAGACGCACGCACACACACACACGCGCATGCAGATTTATAATTGTCAATTGACGAGGGATCTAATCGAGTTGATAGAGAGAGAGACAGATCTTTTGGTGAGAGGCGTCAGAAAAGAGAGATTGGAAGGACTGAGGAAGAGGATCGTTACGTTGTTCGTGGAGTTCATCAAAAATCCCGGATTCAATCCGGAAGCCGGCCGCCTGATAACAAAGGTGGGATGTGCTGTATGATTGATCAGGATACATTGGGATATTGATATTTTATTTAGCTGCATTTATCTTTACTTTAAACCATTTTTTGTGAGAAACATCAAGAGTTTTAGAATCAGGTAAGATAATGGGAGGAATAGTAATGGAGTGTTTAAATTTATTAAAACAAATTAATTCAAATTTAGAAGGATTAAGTTTAAGACACATAGGGCCAGACCAAGCGATAATTGAAGAAAGACATAGAGATAGATAGATTATGAAGAACACTATTGAGTTTAGATGGAGGAAAAGAAGTTTAAATATGAGAATCACAAGCATATAGTTGAATAGAGAAAGAAAAGTTATTAATAATACGAGGTAGTTCAGAAGTATAGGGTATAAATAGGAGAGAGCCAAAAAATGAACCCTGAGGTACCCCGAAAGTAAGAGTAGAGTGTGTAATGAAATTAAATGAAAATAAAAATTAACGAAAAATTATTGAATCAGCCATTAAATCACAACAAATAAAATTTATTTTTCAAATATTTATATCAAAATGAACTGATAAAACATTCTCAGAGTAAAAATTTGCATCAACAAACGAACAAGAACAAGACAAAAAAATTACAAATTTTACCCTAACCTCCCGACTAATTTACCAAACAGCAGAAATCTTCTCTCTACCAACAACAACAAAACAACAAAGAAAACGTAGCCCTCAAAGTATGCGCCAACTGTTGCGTGGCATACACTTCCGGCGGTGTCAGCACGACGCAGGACCTGGGTTCGAAAGCAGTGTGCGCCAAATGTCGCAAGCAGTTGAAAGAGAAGTGCTCTTTCAAGAGGTTTTTAGATTCCGTCATAGAAGAGGAGATTAAGAGGGAGATGAAACCGTCTGTTGTGTTCATGTTGCAGGTTAGGTTCTATGTTAACGTTGTCTGCCTTTAGGTCACCTATGTTAATGTTGTCTATATCACCATCCGTTTATTTATTACAAGGAAAGTGATATGGAGTACCTCGTGTTGAAAATATGGGACGGTCAAAGTATTCTGAGTGGAGTTGAAGGTTTGCTACTCTTGTTGTTACCAATAACATTATTATTATTATTTTTATTATTATTAAAAAAATTATTTAAAATTTTATTATTGCTAAGGTTTGGACGAGCTGACCATGGTAAGATGGCACTCAAACGAGGAATGGTCACCTTGGAATTGTCTCTTGGTCACCAAGAATGAGGCGCTAGTTCATGCGAACGTTACCAATTTACGAAAGGTTCTTATGTTTGTATGTGTGTGCGTGTGTGTGTGTGTGTGCGTGTGTGTGTGCGTGTGTATGTGAATACATTCGGCACAAAATGACAGCCTGTATGTGATATGGGAGGTTTTCTTTTGGACTCTAATCCGGTTGGTTAAGGTACTAGTGGGATCACGCGCCTTATCTTATACACCATCTTTCCATCTTTTTTTTTCTCTTTTTCTCTCTCTCTCTTCTCCTCTCTCTCTCTCTCTCTCTCTCTCTCTCTCTTTTCTCTTTCTTCCTCTGTATTTTTATAATTTTTTCAGGCATACGGAAATGATTTGATCCAGAAAATTCATAACAAGCATACATTGGCGAGGTCATTCTTCTCGAAGATTCCACATCTGTCATCTCTGATGAGTGCGTGATGGTGACGACGATGACGATGGCAATGACGATGGTAATTATAATATAACAAAAGCCCTGATGACGAGATGATAACAATGATGAATATGAGAATTTTACACTCCAATTAGATCATCTTGCCTTTTTCACATTTTTCTTCCATTTTTAACTTTTCTCACCTTTTTAAAGTCTATTTTTATATTTCAATTTTTCGGTAATTCTATTATTTTCCATTTTGTCAAAATATTCTCCATAAGCCATTATTTTTAACGATATTAATAAATTATGTATAAATAAAATTAACTTTTATTGATTAAATCGAATAATTTTATTTTGTAAAACAACCAAACACGTTTTTCTCATTAAAATTTTGATTTATGAAATAAAATAGAAAAATCGACCAGTACCAAATTTGTTCAAACCGAATCGAATACTTACTTCGGCACGCACATCCTTCATTATATTTCTCCTAACCACATGTTGAGCGATAATTGAAGTTATCAACATTTTCGATCGTTCATTTCTCTGCATTTATAATTAATTTGTAAAATTATCTCATATTTATATTTAAAAGTTAATAAATTATTAATTAAAATAAATCGCTATGGTTCTTTTTGAAGATGACATGAAGGTTGTTTTACATGGTGGTGGAAATCTTGTTGGGATAAAATCCAGATTTTCACCGGATTCAAAGTTAGTTGGGATTGGGGTGGGGAGAGGAGGGAGGGTTTTGCGATCCGGTTAAGTTATTTTTTTATGTTTAATCTCTTCGCTTTTTTGCTTTTCACTATTGATTTTGTTTTGTTGTAATTGAAAGTTTAGTAATTTAGTTTTTAATTTACCTTTTATTTTTATTTTATTAATAGTTATTTGGTAATTTATAAATATATAATAAAAATGTGTATCAGGTATTTGTTGTGTGGTAGTGGTAGAGATGTAAAAGTGTACTCCTTAGCCAGCGGCCTCTGCTGTCAGGTTCTCCGGGGACATCGTAGGGATGTGACGAGTATTCAGCAAGATCCTAATAACAGATTTCAGGTAGAATTAGGAACTTTTATATTTTGTGTTTTTGGTTATTAGCTGTGTTGCTGTTTGTTTGTTAGTTTGCATTATTTACCTACAGGTAATATGGCTAACATTTTCCTAACATAACCTTTGTAACACATACAATGTAAATTGCAAGTTTTACATCAATAACATACATAGAACATTAACATTTTAAAATACACTAGCATAGATGACATCAACGAAAAATA